>NW_006921708.1:2264041-2271655 GCF_000298275.1 Orycteropus afer afer | reverse complement strand
GGACTCCCTTTAGCATCTCTTGTAAGGTTGGTATGGTTTTAACAAATTCCATTAGTTTCTGCTTATCTGGAAATTTCCTAATTTCACCATCATATTTGAGGGACAATTTTGCCGGGTATATAATTCTTGTTTGAAAATTATTCTTTCAGGGTTTTATATATACCATCCCATTGTCTTCTTGCTTGCATGGCTTATGCTGAGAAATCATAGCTTATTCTTACTGGCTGTCCTTTGTAAGTAACTTTTTGTTTTTCCCGTGCTGCTTTCAGGATTCTTTCTTTGTCTTTGGTTTTGGAGAATTTGTTAACATTCAAAATTTCAGCGCCCTCCAGACAGGCAAAGTCCACAGCTCAGCCTGCCTTTCTCTTCACTGGTGCTTCGCCTTTTATTCCCCAGCCACCAGAACAGTCCTCTGTGCAATGCCTGGCTAGTATGGCTGATTTTTAGGTTAATTCTTAGGTCTTACCACCACTTGGCACTCTCCAAGCTGTCTGTGCCGTGCCATCAAGCTTGCTCAGAATGACTGCCAGACCGCAGCTCTGTATGTCTCCTGTTTTGGTATTTTCATGCAAATTCTTCTGCTAGTTGGGGTTTGTTGTTGTTAGGCGCCGTTGACTCGTTTCTGACTCATAGCAATACCATGCCCAGCAGAAGGAAACACCGCCTGTTCCCATGCCAGCTCCATTATCCCTGCTATACTTGAGCTCATCATCGCAGCCACCATGTCAATCTATCTTGTTGAAGTCCTCCCCCTCTTTCGTTGACGCTCTACCCTACCAAGCATGACATTCATCTCCAGGGAATGGTCCCTTCTGACAACATGACCAAAATAGGTGAGATGAAGTCTGGCCATTCTTGCTTCCAAGGAGCATTCTGGCTGCACTTCCTCCAGGACAGATCTGTTAGTTCTTTTAGCAGTCCATGGTACTTTCAGCATTCTTTGCCAGCACCACAACTCAAAAGCATCAACTCTTCTTCGGTCTTCCTTATTCATTGTCCAGCTCTCACATGCATATGGGGCGATTGGAAATATCATGGCTTGTGTCAGATGCACCTTGGGGTTTAGTCCACTTCTATATCCTTCCCTTCAAGGCTCAGGAGTCCAGGATTATCTTCTGTGTCTGCGTTAATTGGTTCCCCTTTTCTTTGTTGAAGAGGGTCTGTGCCGTCTTTCTCCCTATTCTGCCATCTTACTGGAAGTCTGCCCAGTAGTTCTTAAGCAGGGTTTCATTCAGTTTCTATGTATTTAATTTTTTTTCCCTTGATCTTCCTATTGTTGAATTCTAATTTTATAGTATTGTTATATGAGAAAATGCTTTATAGTATTTTGATGTGTTTTTTTTTTTGGGGGGGGGCTTGTTTGTGATCTATCATATGGTCTATTCTGGAGAATGTTCCATGTGTGCTGGAAAAGAATGTATATTGTGCTGTTGTTGGGTGGAGTGCTCTGTATATGTCTATGAGGATAAATTGGTCAGTTGTATTATTTAGCTCTTCTGTGTCTCTGTTGAGTTTCTTTCTAATTGTTCTGTTCATTGAGAGTAGTGTATTAGAATCTACTAGTGGAGTTGTCTATTTCTCTTTTAAATTCTTTTAAAATTTTATTTATTTATTTTGGCACTCTTTAATTGGTTGCATAAATATTTATTATGATCATGTCATCTTATTCAATTGCCTCTTTAATCATTATATAATTTCTTTCCTGGTTTGTTATGATTGTTTGCCCCTTAAAGCCTGTTTTATCAGAAATTAATATTGCCACCCCTGCTCTTTTTTGATTAGAATTTTCTTGATTTATGTTTTTCAATCCTTTGCTTTTAGCCTATTTTTGTCCTTATATCTAAGGTGTGTCTCTTGTAGATGGGTCATGTTTTCTCATCCATTTTGTTTTTCTGTCTCTTGACTGGTGAATTTAATCCATTTATATTATTTGTAATTATATATAGTTATAAATTTATTGCTGTAATTTTTTTCATGGTGTTTCTGGTTGCTTTGTTTCATGAATTTTTCATGTATTTCTTTATTTATGGATTTTCTTATCATTTCCTTCATTGCTGTTTTGTAGTGTTTATCAGATTTTTATGATTTTCCTCTTTTTTAATTTGATGAGAAAATGTATTAATTTTATTTCAGGTTACCTTGTATTTTATTATTTTTTCCCAAAACTTAAAAGAGTCTATTTTATCTTGATATCATCCTGCCTTCCTCTCCATTTGGAAGTTCTGGAATTACACCATTTATTTCCTCTTTTGGCTTTGTAGTTGTTCTTACTTACAAATTGACATCTCTGGTTCCCTGTCTTCAATCTAGTGGTTCATTTTAATTTGTATACTTCTATATCTGGGTTGGTTTCTCCCTGATGTTGTCACATGTGTTAATCTCAAGTTGCTGTCTGCTGTTGTTGATTTTCTGTTCAAAGAACTCACTTTAGTATGTCCTGTAAAGTTGGTCTTGTTGATACAAATTGCCTTAATTTTTGTTCATCTTGAAATGTCCTAATTTTATTATTGTATTTGAAGGACAGTTTTGCTGGTTATATAATTCCTGGTTGGAGGTTTTTTTTTTTTTTTTTTTTTTTTAAGGGTTTTTATATATCATCCTATTGTCTTCTCACTGCATGGTTTCTGCTGAGAAATCAGGGCTTAGATTTAGTAATTCTCCTTTGTAGATAACTTTTCCTTTTTCTTGAGCTGCTTTCAGGATTCTTTCCTTGTCTTTGGATTTGGAAAGTTTGATTATGATATGTCTAGGTGATTTCCACTCCTCTGAAAGAAGGTTGAGCAATCTACTTCTGTAGTGATATCACCTCGGAAACCCAAGGAGGGGTCGCTATGAGTTGGGTTGAACTCGACAACACATAACAATAACAACAGCAGGTGATTTTGTTTTGGGGTATATCCTCTTTGGAGCTTGTTGGCCTTCTTGAATGTATACGTTGTCTTTCACAATATTAGGGAAGTTTTCTTCCAACAAATTTTCTAAAACATTCCCTGTGGGTTTTTTTTCTTTCCCCATTATGGAATTCCGATTTTAAAAAATAACTCATTCTTTTGATGGTGTGTCACAAGCTCCCTACACAATTCTTAGACTTCATTTTTTTTCGTTCTGTTTTCTGATTGTTCCTCTAACAAATTAGTATTGAGGAATTTGTCTTCAGTTTCACTAATTGTATCTTCCATTGTTTTAATTTTACTCCTTTGCTCTGCTATGTGTTATCTATTTCTGTATTAATCTGGATTTCTACTTACTATTTTTACATTTCATGTGTTTATTTTGGCTATTTTGATTTGTACTGTTTTCATGAATTCTGGAGTTTTGCCTGTGCTTTCCTTGATTTTGTCTGTTTTTTCCTTTGATCTTTTTCTGATCCATTGAAGGTACCTAAGTATAAATATTTGGAATTCCTTATCAAGTAATTCCAATGCCATTTCTTCCTCAGGAATAATTTCTGACTCTATTTCAGTCACTTGATTGAGCCACCCTATCTTGTTTTATTGTGTGAAGTGAGGTCATCTGTTGTCTCCAAGACATTGTGGTGTTTTTATATTTGTAGTTACTTGATGATTGTATGTTGGTGTGTTTCACCCAGGCTTTGTTTTTAATTTGTTACTTGTTTGATTTATTTTGTTTTGATATATCTGACTGCATTGGGACTATGGTACCTTGCTCCATAGTTAGGCAGCACTTAGGAGCTCCTCTCATCTCCTGGTGGATATGATATAAGATGGAAATATGTGTGCAGTGTCTGTTTGCTGTTTTTGTGGAGCAGTTTAAGGTGGGCTGGGCTGGTGTTGGCTTTCACCTGCTTCCAATCAGGTGGTGCAGGAGTGGGTGGTAGCTCTCAGTGTGTGGGGCTGCAGGAGTTATGGGTGTGGCTGAGTAGTGTGGATGGGGTTGCTTCTCCCACTGAGTACTACAAAAGAAAAAATAAAGACAAAAAATATATAAAGTAAAAGATAAAACAAAAAACAAAAAAAAAAAGGAAACAAAACTCAAAGCAAAAAAATAGAGAAGGAAAAAAGTAAAAGATAAAAATAATACCCAAAATCAGAGAGTAGAAAAAAGAAAAGACAAAAGGAAAAGAAGAAAAACAAGGGAACTGGTGTGTGTGGGAAGGATAAACGAAGGGAACAAAAAGATTAAAAAAGGAGAAAGCTGGGGGTGTGGGGTGCCAGGTCAGTGTGTCTGTCAGCTGAGAAAATGGCAGGGAGCAGCGCTAAGGATTATGTGGGGCACCCAGTCCTGGATGGTGCTTCTGCTGGCCTAGAAGCTGGCTAGGGGCAGGGTGCCCACTCTGGGCTGGCATACTCTGCTGGACTAAAGAGGCAGAGAGTATGTTCCTCCAAATGCAGGGGTTGTGTTTCTGCTGATACAGGAGCTGGCTGGTGGCAGGGCTCCTGCTCTGGGAGAGTATGTTCTGCCAGCCCAAAGAGGTCTAGAGCTCCTGCCTCCAAATGTGAAGAATAGTGGCATCTGCACAGCACCTGGTCTGTGACAGCACACATATGACCTCAGGGCAGGGGTGGCATGGGTCAGGTTGGGATGACTACACTTCTGGTCACCAGGAGGGTGTGAGGTCTAAGGGGAAGACTGCACCTTTCTTATTGCCAGCCACTGGTGTGGGTGTTGGTGCAGTCCTGGGCTGGTGGATCTGATTATCAGGCTTCTGTCACAATCAGAACACTTCTTGCAAAAATTCAAAATGGTTGCACTGTTTCAGGCCAACTGACAATTCACCATTCCATTTGTCTCCTTCTCCCTGTTTGTGTTCAGTTTCTTCTAGTTGTTTTTTTAATCTAATGTTTCTCTTCCTTTGAAGCTCAAGGTTCCAGGATTATCATATCTATCTGTTTCATTTGGTTTCTTGGGTTTTTGTGGTACAGGATCTAGGTGGCTTGTCTGCCTATTCAACCATCTTGCTGGAAATTGCTAACAATTTTTATCATGAATGATTGTTGGCTTTTGTCAAAGCTTTCTGAATCTATTGATATGATCATACAGTTTTTCTTCTTTAGCTTGCTGGTTTGATAAATTGCATTACTTGATTTTCAAACATTTTGAAACAGAATTGCATACGTAGAATAAATCCCACTTTGTAATGTTGTACAATTCTTTTTATGCATTGTTTGACACAATTTTCTATATTTTATTGAGGATTTTTGCATCTATGTTCATGAGATATATTGGTCTGTAATTTTCCTTTATTGTAATGTCTTTGGTTCTGGTATTGGGGTAACGTTAACCTACATGGAAGATCTAGGACATTTCCTTGTTTTTATTTATTCATAGTTATATGAACATGTGCCATTATGTTTTATGGTTAACTGTATTTTCCCTCCAGCAATTTAATATTTGTCCTTTGTTTTTGTTTTCCTATTGGGATAGTGTGCTTTTCATAATGTTTATTTTTAAAACTCCCTTTACTAAGAATTGATCTTATTTTAAATTAAAGTGGTAATCAGAGAAAAACTATGAATTACATGCAATGGATAAAGAATTAGATTGACATCAGCTTTCTTAACAGAGCAATGGAAGTCATTGCTCATCGTTCAATTAAAATTTGATAGCATGTCATTTTCAAATGTTTTTGAGAAAATAACTATAAAAGTGATATAGTTTGTTGTTGTTAAGTGCCATAGAGTGGCTTCTGACCATAGCAACCCTATCTACAACAGAATGAAACACTCCCTGTCCTGCACCATCCTCATAATCCTTGCTATGCTTGAGCCTATCATTGTAGCCATTGTGTCAATCCACCTCATTGAAGTTCTTCCCCTTTCCCTCTGACCCTCCACTTTACCAAGCATGATATCCTTCAGGAACTGGTACCTTCTGACAACATGACCAAAGTAGGTGAGAAAAAGTCTGGTCATTCCCACTTATAAGGAGCTTTCTGGCTGCACTTCTCCCAGAACAGATTTGTTCATTCTTCTAACAGTCCACAGTATTTTTAGTATTCTTTACCAGCACCACATTTCAAAGGCATCAACTCTTCTTTGGCCTTCCTTATTCATTGTCCAGCTTTAGCATGCATATGGCTATTGAAAATACGATGGGTTGAGTTGGGTGCACCTTAGCCTTGAAAGTGATGTCTTTGCTCTTCAACACTGTAAAGAGGTCATTTACAGCAGATTTGCGCAGTGCAACATGAAGTCTGGTTTCTTGACTGCTGCTTCCATGGGTATTGATTGTGGAGCCAAGTAAAATGAAATCCCTGATAACTTCAATCTTTTCTCCATTTATCATGATGTTACTTATTGGTCCAATTGTGAGGATTTTTGTTTTCTTTATGTTGAGGTGTAATCCATACTGAAGATTGTAGTCTTTGACATTCACCAGTAAGTGCTTCAAATGACCTTCACCTTCAACAAGCAAGGTTATGTTATCTGCATACTGCAGGTTAATAACGAGTCTTCCTCTGATCCTGATGCTGCTGCCTCTTCATATAGTCCAGCTTCTCAGATTATTTGCTCAGCATACAGATTGAATAAGTGGGGTGAAAGGACACAACCCTGACACACTCTCTTCCTGATTTAAAACCATGCAGTATCTCCTTGTTCTATTTGAACAGCAACCTCTTGGTCTATGTACAGATTCCTCATGAACACAGTTAAGTGTTCTGGAATTCCCATTCTTTACAATATTATCCAAAATTTGTCATGATCCACATAGATGAATGACTTTGCATGTCAATAAAACACAGGTAAACATCTTTCTGGTATTCTTTGCTTTCAGATAATATCCATCTGACATCAGCAATGATATCCCGCATTCCATATCCTCTTCTGAATATATTTAGTTTTAAATCTTTTAAGAAGATGAGAAAAAAAAAAAAAAAAAAAAAGGGTATTTCCTAAACACAAACTAAATCTATTGCCACTGAGCCAATTCCAGTTCATGGCAACCCCACCAACTCATAGTGACCCCTCATTGGGTTTCCAAGGCAGTATCTCTATGGAAGTAGATTGCCCAATCTTCCTTCTGAGGAGTGGATCATGGGTTTGAACTGCCAGCCTTAGGCATTATACCACCAGAGCTCCTAAGAAGAAAGATGAAAAAAAAAAATTCTAAAACACAGACTAAACCCATTGTCACTGAGCCAATTCCAACTCATGGCAACTCCACATGTTACAGAGGAGAAGTGCTCCATAGAGGGTTTTTGGCTTCAATGCTTATGGAAGTTGATCACCATGACTTTCTTGTGTGGACTCTCTGGTTAGGTCTGAACCACCTACATTTAGGTTAGCAGTTATGAGCAAATAATTTGCACTATTCTGTGACCTTAAAGAGATTTATTTTTATTTACAGGTGAATAGAAAATGACTCATCATTGAGACCTGAGTCAATAGAACTGTAAGTTTAAAAAAAAAAAATCAACCTCACTGCCATTGAGTCATTTCTTTTATTTATTTATTTTTTATTGTGATTTAGGTGAAGATTTACAGAGCAAATTCACTTTCCATACAGCAGTTTACATTTACTTTGTCTCATGACATTGACCACAGTTTACCACAATGCCACAGCTCCCCTCCCACTTCCTCCCCATAGTTACCTCTTCCCAATGTCCATCCCTCCATGGACTCCTGCCCCCTAAGCTGTCTCCCTGTGCATAGG
>NW_006921708.1:2262815-2263311 GCF_000298275.1 Orycteropus afer afer | reverse complement strand
TATGTTCTTGGATACACTCCCCATTTCATAGACATACTTAATAATAATTCAGCCTGTCCACCCATCTATCCAGCCATAAACCCATGCTTGCCTTCACTGACAACACAGTACTGTTTATGCAAAAGGGTTCATATTTGTTGTCTGTACTTCCCATGTACCTCTTTATGTCTTTCTCATTCTCAGTGCTGCCATATTGGTCACTCATATTTGGTACATTTGCCTTCTCTTCACCCAAATCAATACTTATCTCTATCTATCTAACCGCGTTCACTGCCCTCCCCTCCCACCCCTGGTAACCGACAAAGAAAATGTCCTTCTATAGATAAACCTCCCCTTAACTTTTACAATAACGGACTAATATATTTGTCCTTTTGTGATTCACTTATTTTCCTCAGCGTAGTGTCCTCCAAGTTCATCCATGTTATGTGGTGTTTTGCAGATTCTACATTATTCTTTAGCATTGCATAGTATTCCATTGTATGTATGTACCATAGTT
>NW_006921708.1:2256982-2261425 GCF_000298275.1 Orycteropus afer afer | reverse complement strand
GCTTCTTCCTCAGGGATGTGTTCTGGGTCTGTATCCTGCTCCCTTGTTTCTACCACTTTATCCTGCTTCTTTGTGTGGACTGTGATGGTCTGTTGTCTTTGAGGCATAATGGCGTTGTTGTATTTAGATCTCTGTTAACTGTTTGTGAAGAGCAGTCGAGGGTGATTCTGGCTCTTCTTGGTGGTTTTTTTTATCATTGGCCTGTTGGTGGAGAAGGAGGTAGTGGCTGTTACTCAGTAAATGAAGTTGCAGGAGGTGTGGGTGTAGTTGTGTCTTATGGGGACTGTTGTCTCCCACTCATCTAGACACAAATTACAATCGAATAACCTCAAAAACTTGTCAGTCTTGCTGGTCCCGAGTGTCCTTGGGGTTGCTGGAAAGCAGAACATGTTCTTAAGCCCCAGGAATCTGCTAGAGTGCTGTCTCTTTAAATATCCAAAGTAGTCAAGCTGCTTTTTAAACCTACAAAATGGTGGCACACTCCGGACTAGCAAAAGTCCACAGCTCAACCCACCTTTCTCTTTACCGTCTCTGTTTGTTCCCCAGCCACCGTGCCCAGTCCTTTGTGTAGGCCCTGGCTAGTGAGGTGATTTTTAGGTTAATTCTTAAGTCCTACCACCACTCAGGAATCTTCAAGCTTTCTGTGCTGTCAGGATCCCTCAGGATCACTGTCAGACCGCAGCTCCATATGTCTTCTTGTTTGGTATTTTCATGCAAATTCTTCTGCTAGTTGGGGTTTAGTCCACTTGTATATACTTCCCTTCAAGGCTCAGGGGTCCAGGATTATCTTCTGTGTCTGTGTTAATTGATTTCCCTTTTCTTTGTTGTAGAGCATTTGTGCAGTCTTTCTGCCTAGTCCACCATCTTGCCCTGGTTTCCAGTGAGTCATTTCTGACTCATCATTTCCCCTATTGGGTTTCTATGGCAGAAGTAGATCATCCCATCTTCTTTCTGTGGAGCAGCTGGTGGGTTTGAACTGCTGTTTTCCAGTTAGCAATCAAGTGCCTTATCCACTATGCTACCAAAGCTCCTCAAACTATAAGACAGAAGAAGTAGTATTATTCAAGCAGGATAATCTGAGATGCAAGAAGGATTGGAGAGAAAATATATGAATTGTATAAATAGAATCATGTTGTTTTTGTTGCTAGGTGCCATCAAATCATTCAGACTCACTCTGACCTCATGTATAACACAATAAAACACTGCCTGGTCCTGTACCATTCTCATAATCTTTTTTATGTTTGAGTCCATTGCTGTAGCTATGGTGTCCATCCATCTCCTTGAAGGTCTCCTTCAATTTTGATGACCCTCTTCTTTACCAAGCATGATGTCCTTCTCCAGAGACTGGTCCCTTCTGATAACATGTCTAAAGTAAGTGAAACAAGGTCTTGCCACCCTCACTTCTAAGAAGCATTCTGGTGGTACTTCTTCCAAGACATTTGTTCATTTCTCTGGCAGTACATGGCAAACTTCTCCTGATTTTAAACCAGTATCCTCTTGTTCTGTTAGAATGACTGACTCTTGGTCTATGTACATGTTCTCCATGTGCACAATTAAGTGTTCTGAACTTCCCATTCTTCACAATGTTATCTATAATCTATTATGATGCCTTTTCATACAATGTGGAAACAGGATGATCATAATTCAAGTGTTCTTTATATCTAAATGGGAGATAATATTGTATTTACATTAATGTGTTGGATAAAATTTTATTTTTTCTCTTGCTGTCTTGATTCATAGTAAATGTGAACAGTAAAATGTTCAAAGGTTATTTATAAAAGAGTTGAAATAGAGTATTATGTTGTGGTAAATTACATAGTGTGGCTATTCTAGCCATAGTCTGTAAACTCCATGGTGGAATTTGCCATGAACAACTGAGTTGCTCCTGATTTTTAAAGTTATCCACCTGCGATATTTCTGTTGTGAGTGGCACAAAGCAATCTTCTGGGAAGTTCTCTCTCTCTCAGGTATATAGAATTCTGATGTTGGGATTGGTTTTTGGCCTCTTTGCCAGACTCAAAAGGAACCTTCCTAGAGGCAGAAGGAATTTCTCACTGTGGCTGAGAGACACAAAAGACATGCATTGCTGAGAGAGATACCAAGAGACACACACTGCTGAGAGAGACACAGAGAGACCCACACTGCTGGGAGAGATACTGAGAGAGATGGTCATCTGAGAGACACCAGGCTGAGACTGAGCATGTTCCTGAACTTGAATTGTAGCTGTTGCTTCCCTAATAAACCCCATAATCTGTGAGTTCTGTGTGGCCACTGCAGCAAATTATCAAACCCAACAGAGTGGTGGTGGGTGCTGAGGAGGAACAGTTGGTGTCAGGGCTGGTGAAAGGGTTGGAGGGAGGCAGCATATCTGGCCTTGCAAGAATAAGCCTGGTGGTGATTCTGTCTCCCTCTTGTGGTATTAGAGGATGTCAGAGGATGTGCCCTCCCTGACCATTTGGCAAGTATGTAAATTACAAACCCCATAAAGAACAAGTTAGAAGAGCTAATCATTATCATCATCACATTTATTAGCCATTCAAGTTTTTGTAAAATGCATGTTAATCTTGTTTGCATATTTTCTAGTATTATATTCATTTGATATTAATAATCTTCACAATGTATATACATGTTGCATATGTGTTCTCCCGGTGTGTGGATTGTATTCTCTCTCTCTTTGTGATGTATTTGACATACAGAAGTTTTTCATTTCAATGTAATAACATTTATCACATTTATTCTTTTTTCTTTCTGCTTTTTTAAATGCTGTGATCCTTCCCTAACTTAATGAGATTTTCACTCATATATGATTTCAATAAAGTTAAATTTGAATCCATCTTGAATTTATTTTTGTACATATTGTGATACATTTTTCTCTATATAAAAAGCCAATTTTATCAACATCTCTTCCTGATGTGCATTGCTTTCTTTTAGATACTGAAGTCCCACATATTAACATATTTGGGTTTATTTCTGGACTCTCAATTGTGCTATGTTAAGTGAACATTCATAATAGGAGGGCAAACTCCACTCCTTGTCCTTCAAATTTGTCTTGGCTCTTCTTAGAATTTTCACTTCAATATTTTAGAATCAGTTTCTCAAGTAACCGGGCAAATCTTAACTCTGTCTTTTTAATTTGTGTTTTTTTTTTTGTTGTTGTTGTTAGGTGCCATCGAGCCGTTTCCGACTCATAGCAACGCCATGCACAACAGAACGAAACAATGCCCGATCCCACACCAGCTCCATGATGCCTGCTATACGTGAGCCCATCATTGCAGCCACTGTGTCAATCCATGTCGTTGAAGGCCTCCCCCTCTTTCGTCGACCCTCCACCCTACCAAGCATGACATCCTTCTCTAGGGAATGGTCCTTTCTGACAACATGACCAAAGTAGGTGAGACAGAGGCTGGCCATTCTTGCTTCCAAGGAGCATTTCAGGTGCACTTCCTCCAGGACAGATTTGTTAGTTCTTTTAGCAGCCCATGGTACTTTCAACATTCTTTGCCAGCACCACAACTCAAAAGCATCAACTCTTCTTTAGTCTTCTTTATTCATTGTCCAGCTCTCACATGCATATGAGGTGATTGGAAATATCATGGTTTTTGTCAGGCACACTTTAGTCCTCAAGGAAACATCCTTGCTCCTAAGCACTTGAAACAGTTCCTTCATGGTTGACCTTCCCAATGCTACATGTCGTCTAATGTACTGACGGCTACTTCCATTGGCATTGATTGAGAACCAAGCAATGTGAATTCTTTGACAACCTCAATCTTCTCTCCATGTATTGTGATGCTGCTCATTGGTCCAGTTGTGAGGATTTTTGTTTTCTTTATACTGAGACATAATCCATACTGCAGACTGTATTCTTCAATCTTCATCTGTAAGTGCTTCAAGTCATCCTTGCTTCCATCAAGCAATGTCGTATTGTCTGTGTATCTCAGGTTGTTAATGATTCTTCCTCTAATCTTGATGCCATGTTTTTCTTCATACAGTCCAGCTTCTCTGATTATTTGCTCAGCATATAGATTGAATAAGTGTGGGGAAAGGATACAACCCTGATGCACTCCCTTCTTGATTTTAAATCATGTAGTGCCCCCTTGTTCCATTCGAATGACAGCCTCCTGGTCAAGGTACAAGTTCCTCATGAGTACAATCAAGTTTTCGGGAATTCCCATTCTTCCCAATGTTATCCATAATTTGTCATGATCCACACAATCAAAAGCCTTTGCGCAGTCAATAAAACACAAGTAAACATCTTTTTGGTATTCTTTGCCTTGAGCCAAGATCCATCTGACAGCAGCTATGATATCCCTTGTTCCACGTCCTCTTCTGAATCCAGCTTGCACCTGTGGAAATTCTGTGTCAATATACTGCTGCAACCATTTTTGAATTATCTTCAGTAAGATCTTACTTGTGTGTGATATTAATGATATTGTTTGATAATTA
>NW_006921708.1:2230776-2255057 GCF_000298275.1 Orycteropus afer afer | reverse complement strand
TCTTTCTCAGTCCTATTTTGAGAGTCTTCTAACCTAACCGGACTATTCATAAAATTGCACCGTAATGTTTCAGACAGTGTTTCTTTGCTATTCATAAGGTTTTCTCTGGACAATTTTTGAGAAGTGGATGGCCTCTTCCTTCTTCCTAGTCTGTCTCAGTCTGTAAGCTGGGCTGATACCTTTGCACCATGTACATCCCGCTGGGTTTGAAACACCAGTGGCTCAGCCTCAAAAGTCACATCAACACGTCACCATGGTAGGACAAACCGACAGACAAGTTTGTCTCTCTGTACGAAAGGGAAACCTCTCGTACCACACTTACCTGGGTCCCTGCGGCTGACTGCTCCTCTGTCTAGGTTCTTGGGCCTTTTAATCTCCTTTCTCCTACTCTCCCACCCTGCTGCTTTGGGCGTGCCTGGGTTCTCTCTCCTCCCCTGGATCCCCGTGGCTTGTGGTTTCTATTAATGCTAATACATTGAAAATACTTTATAGCTAACTTATTATTTCCTGAGCTGTATGTGTTGTGCCTACTTCTTTGCCTGTAGAGGAAAGAGAACTAAGGAAGGGCAGTGGTGATGGGTAAGTTTGATCTCTTGCTTACAAGTGTATACATGGAAGCCAGATTCTGTTCAATTACAGTAATTTAGGACAGGCCCTAGCTGTTAGCATGAGATGGCATGAAAATATCCTGGCTGAAAAATATTGAGGAAATAATTTCAATCAATCAGTATGTTTCCAACTAAGTACTAAGGGATGATAATTTGAGGCAGGTGGGTAATCAGGATACATGGTAGATTGACTTGTTTTTGCACATGCTAGCCAGAAGGCTGGTGGTTCAGACCCACCAGCCACTCCTCAGAAGGAAGGTTGGGCAATCTACTTCCATAGTGATACTGCCTCGGAAACCCAAGGAGGGGTCACTATGAGTCGGGTCTGACTCGACGGCACATAACAACAACAATAACAACAGCTAGTCCACCTGGACTATTTTCTTCACCTGCTCAGGTCTGTGACTATGCGGTTGACCCCTCCGCTGCATGATGTGTGAAAGATGAAGGAACAAGGTTCCAGTCCGTGACTCAGCAGCTGACACCTCAGCCAAGATTATGAGGGGTAAAGGATGAAGGGATGAGGCTTTAGGTTGCGTGACCAGAAAGACTATATTGGAGGGGAAGTAGTTAGGTGGTTGGGTGGGGTGTGTGGGTTTCCTCTGAGGCATGGTCTGTGTGAGTTGGGAGTGTCCATCCAGGCACTGATGTACTTGTCTAATTCTCTGGAGAGTCATCTAGGATAGTTAGCCTATGGGAGAGGGTGTCTACAGACAGAAAACACACTCCTAGGAAAGCTTCCAGGTGTGAAGTCAGAAAGAAGAATTAGGGTAGGATGAAGAAGGGGAGCCAGAATAATGACAGGACATGGAAGTTGGGCTCCCCAAGGAAGTGATTATTGATAGAAAATACTAAAGCTCAAGACCTGCTTACCATCTTCCCAAACTCCCTCTTCTGAGATCCTCCACAGTCCATAGGCCAAGGATTTCTGGTCACTTCAGGACATGCCTCTCCCTTGCTGATAATAGCCCTGAGGCCTCAGGGCTGTGACCTCACCATCATGGTCACTTCATTCTACTCCTTTCCAATAATATCAATGTTTGTAGTTCCTTACACCAGTCTGGAGCATTTACCACCATACTTTTGGGGATAGGGTTAGATTTTCTCAGAGTCTTTCAATATATTCCAGCCACTGTGGGCAGCACAGTTGAGCTCACCTTTATGCAGAGTTAGCCCAGTTATAAACACGCCCATCCTTATAACCCTTGGGTTACTAAGGCAGGTAGTGCAGGCAGGTCATTGCTCCCACCCCATGTTCCCATGTGCAAGACTTCTTCCAGTGTCTACATGCCTGCAGATGGCAGGACAGGGGACAAAACCATCCCTGCAAAGCATCAGGCATGTGCACCTCAAGCCTCCCCTTTGACACCTTCTCTCAGGGCTTCTCTCTGTGTCACAGGTTCCTCCTGATTTACTCTGTCCAGTGGTCCTACAGTGTCCCGCTTGCCTGGGCTCTCCACTATGCCTTCTTCTCTTGCCCCTCCCCTTGCTCGCAGGAGCTCAGCCCTCTCTTAGTGACAACGACACTTCTCACTGGCCCTTATCAGCCTACCACCCCACTCCTCAGTGCTGCTCTGGCTCAGTCTATTCTGAAGGTCCAGGATAGGGATGCAACCTGGTCCTCCCTTTCCTGGGAGAGGGCATCCAGGGACACTTTTCTGAGGTTGGAAGAGGTCTAGCACTGCCAAATGAGGGCCCACTCTTCTCTGTGCTGAATGTATTTCTTTCTAGATCACAAGAAGAAAAAATGACAGCCTTGGGTAACATTATTTCTCACTAAGTGTGGCTCCAGGGAATCCTGTGATGCAATCTGTTTTGCTGCTGTAACCTGCAGATGGCAGCCATGTACCCAGGGTGCCCAGACCCCAGCACTGGTTTACTTGGAGCACAGTAGTCAACAGTGGAGTGAGTCTCAAGTGCAGGACTGTTCCATGTCCTTTTATAAAGAAGTACAACAGCAAGACACTTTAGTCAGAGACAGACTAGTCACAAAACCAAAACTCAAACCCACTACCTTTAAGCCAATTCCCTATAGGAAAGACTAGAACTGCTCCAGAGGGTTTCCAGAGGAGCTCTGGTGGTGCACTGCCTTAAGCATTTGACTGCTAACCAGGTTAACAGTTCAAATCCACAAGCTGGTCCCCTAAGGAAGATGGGGAAATCTACTTCTGTAAAGATTTACCACCTTGGAAACCTAACGGGGATCACTATGAGTTCAATTCACTCAATGGCAGTGTTTTTTTTTGTACAGGGTTTCCAAGGTTCTAAATATTGTTGGAAGAACACTGCCTCATCTTTCTCCAATGGAATGGCTGGTAGGTTTGAACCACTGACCTTTAGGTTAGCAGCCAACTGTTTAACCACTGTACCACCAGAGCTCCTGGACTAGTCACAGGAAATAGAAAATAATACAAATTATCTTCCTGTATACCCTTGCTTAGGACAATATCCAAGAGCCAACCATCTGCTTCCCATCTGTCATGGAGCAATGCCCAGGACATTCAGTCCACAAAGGATCCTGCAGGGTGTCTTCTGCAAAGAAGCAAAATGAACACCAAGTCTCCAAGAAAATGCAGAGGTCACTAAAAATACAGAATACTTAAAAAAAATTACAGAATACTTCCCCTAAAGGGTAAGTGAGATGGAAAGGAGTAATTTCTAAAGCATCCATAACACTATTTACTTTTCAGTTAAAACGGCAACAGTTTGGTCAAGCAGATTTTTCCTTTATTTTTGTTAAATAAGATTCCATAAAGTATAGTGCAAACACTTAGTAGAAAAGGTGCAATTAAGAAATGTACGTTCACATTTAGCATTTCAGTCCATTCACTTTTTAAAAATAATAGTACAATTATTCAATTACTTGTCTCAGTTTAACAATCTTGAAAAAGACTGGAAGATACTCTATAGTGTTCAGTTTACATAAAAATAGACCCGTATTGTTTATACAAATCTATCATGAGAATTTACCCAGTGATGCTGAGTTATTGTGGTTCGGAATATAGTTATATTCCGTGTTTACAGAAGCATCTTCCATGAGTGCTATTGGCTGGAGAAAATGACATTTTTCCCCACTACACACTCCATTTCATTGTGTGACATAATCTTATCTAGCCAAACACAGGCAGAGCACTGAAAGTTTACACAACTTCTATAAGTGAATCAAGAAAATCCAAAGTGGGCTTTGGGTTTACCTTAGATGAGAATGGAATCTACCTCTAGAAGTTAGAGTCATGACATAATTTTCATTTGTGCAAGTTAATGTGCAATCAATACAAAGGAGAAAGTGATGGAGAAGGGGACTTGGGTTGGAGGGAGATGCTGCATAATAACCACAGGATCCACACAAAGCTCAGGTTCTGCAGAATCCCCCACAGCTTACTGGATGCTCTGTGGCAAGCCTATAGGTAAGCAAGGAAAGGCCTAGGCCTGTGTTTTGGGCATGCTATATGTTTTCAAGTTCAAGCTAATTAAGTTCCACACAACTAGAAATTTCATGGCATGCAATTCCAGACTGCAAGATAGTTTGCATATACACAGTTTCAACGGGGATGAAGGCAAAACTGCCACCTCTCAAGCACTGGGCGCCTGTGTTACTGATATGCAGTGCACATTGGCACTCCCTAATGTACACAAGAGGTTGGAGTGGGCCTCCTTGGGGTCCCAGATGTGAAAATGGACCTGAGACTTGTGCTTCATGTGCCTGAGACCCAAGGGTCAGTGTGGTTGCTGGTAGAAGGCAAGAAGCAAATTCTTGCTGCTGTTGGGCAAACTTCCTCACTGCACACTTGATGGGAAGCAACAAGCTACAGAAAGGACACTAAATGACAATTCCCTCCAGACTATCCTGCCCAGGGTTATTACACTCAAGATGTGTTATAATCTCTAGTCTAGGACATAATCTCTGTTTATGTCCCCAAATACTATACACTTTATTACTGAATAGCCTAGACCAGATGTCTAGCCTTTGGACTCTGGTTTTACGGCTTTCTTAGTGATTATAAATGCTAGTTTTCCTTCAGCACCTCCATGCCTTACCATGTACCAACTCTCAATAAGAAGTGGCTGAAGCTGTTTTGAAAATCATCCTGTTTGAAAGTCAGAACTGCAGGACTCCAGCATCTATGGGAGGACTGGGGACCCATATGGTCTCATCATTGGCAAACTTCTCACCATCCATCATAATCCCCTCCTGCTATCTGAAAACTTTTGGTGAAGCCTGCTCTTCAGATGCATGCTAATACTTCAAAGGGAGCACACTCGTGGCACATGACAGTTACATGGAATAATCCCATGGCAAAGGAAGATGTGTCTCAAATCACAACTCAGACAATTGTCCTCCAAGGCTCATGCCATCTCCTGAACAGGAACAAGAGGCTAAGGTGGCTCAGTTTAAGTAGAGAAATGTCTGCACTTGGGGAGTCTGGGGTGGAGAGATCAAGCCCTCAATTGTCTCTCTACTTGATGTCCAAGAGGCTGCACAAAACAAACTGGGCAACTACTCTCTTTGTTTAAAGAGATCCCATGTTTTCTTAGCCACAATGATAGTTTGTGCTCCAAAATAATTGTAGAATATGAATCAGGATAAGACAAATATGAATTTTCCAAGCTTAACATTTTATTTTCTTGCTGGCAATCAGCTGTTCTTCAGGACGCTGTTAATGAAGAAAGATGTTTTAACCAAGCAGATATGCATATACATTGGCTATTGTAGCAAAGTTCTTTTATAAAAATAACAGACCTTCTATTCTCACTAGCCCTTGTTTGGAAGGTAAGGCCTAGGACCATGTGGATACTACTGTGGGGATGTTGGTCACAAAGCTGTGCTATGTCTGGATGCTATTGCTTACTGTCCCAACCCATTCCTCATATAATCAGCATACCAAGAGCACTTGGGAAATGTTTTGCCTACTGTCTAGGGAGGAGGTCATTTGTCTGTATTCAAAGTTAGTTTTGTCCCTTATATGAATCCATCGTAACCATAGGAACAAATAACTTATTTTGTTTATGCTGTGCAACACACAAGGATCTGAATTATTCAATGCCTCTATTTTTCACATAGTAAAATAATATGGAACAGGTGGATTATTATTTTCATGAAAATTAAAAGAATACAATTATATGAGTCATTATCATAAAGTTAAGTTGTTTAGGAAGATCCAGTCCCACAGTATCTGAAACTAAGATTTAGGATATTTATGGAATGGACCAAGGAGGCTGAGAGATTTCTTCATATCTTACCATGTGATATGCCACAAATAAGTGAGTGAAAAAAATAGGGGGATAAGATGGTGAAAAAGTGGAAAGTTGTTTTCTGGGAAATGAAATGTCACTAAGACATGGATTCCCACTGTGTGTAGGTGTCTTGGAGTCCTGCTCACAGGTATTATCTCTTTGAGAGAGGAAATATAGATGTAGGCATCAGTTACAAGTTCAAAGCATTTCCAAGGGTAAGAACACTATGGTGGTCAGGCTTCAAGATGAGAAGCTAACCGTGGGCCTGGTGTGCCCTTGGCTCTGTCTTGTATGGTGCTACTAGCCATCCCCAGCCTCTGCATCCACCTGGGTGCTCCTTCTGCCTTCCCTAGGATTCCTGCATCCAGCATCCTGGTGCACATGTTCTCTCCCAAGCTGCCTTCAGTTCACTACTGTGTTTATACAGAACTGCAAACATTCTTTCCCCTTGGAGGTCAGAACTTTCCTTGTAAGAAGTTTTCCTCAAGTAAGCCAACCATGGCCACTATCTTTCCTCCTATGCCAAAAAGAATGGGATGCTTAGTATGCCCCAGGTTCCTCTGGTCATGTTCTCAAATACCACTTGTATCTTTCTTGTTCTCTAAGCTCAATTTGAAGGCTCCTCCTAGGAAGACAAACCTTCTTCACATGTGCTTGGCCATGACCTGGGGCCCTCTAATCCTGCTGGCCCCCAATATTATGCTCCTTTTTCTCATTTATATTCACTCCTAGCAGCTTCCCCTCTGAGCCTAAGGAGTCATGATGCAAGTGGAGAGCCCAAGTTACATTACGAATAAGTGATCACATTCTTCATCACCTGCAGCCCTACTTAACCCAGAATTTTAAACAAGAATGAGGGTCTCTGGGCTCAAAAATGAAACAAGAACTTTCCAAGCCAACTGTCTCTGGGGAGGCAAGATGCTCTAAAACCCAGAGAAGGGGCACTGGTTTCATGTTTCCACCTGCCTGGGAGCACTCCTGGCTACAGCAGGCCCTTCTTCCATTATGCCAAGTCAAAGTGCTGTTAATAAAGGTGGTTTCTTTTTGTTGTTGTTGTTTGTTTGTTTTATGTGAAGCCATTACAAAATATTTTAATGAAACTTGGCCATCAGCTTAAGGAGATGACTTTCTACACAGCTAGATGCAAATTTCTAGAACTGAAAAGTATTATTAACAGCAGTTCTATTGCTTAGCTTGTTTTGCTAGGTTACAAAAATACCTAAGTATATAATTTCATCCCCTGTAGCTACAGTGTATAGGTAATAAAGTACATATGACTATAGAGCAGTTACTTTATAACCTGTGTGCACATGTATATGCAGGGTACTTTCCATACATCTCTATGACACGCATCTACTGGACTGGATGAATTGTGGGAGACAGGCTCAGCCTCATTGCCAATACTGATGAGTCCATAGTTCCCCAATTAACATTTTAAAATAAGGCTTCATAGGCAAACTCATTTTCTTCCCTTGGACAGTGGCAGGTTAGAAGAAGTAATTTAAATGATACTTCTAGGTTATTAGGACAGTAAAGCACAGTATTTATACCAAACTCAAAAAATACACAAAAACACTAGCTCTGCAGGATGATTGAATCCTTTTCAAGACCTAGACCCCAAATCCTACAGATCAACTTTCAAAACCTTCCTTCTACTCCCTCAGGTTGCCAATCCAGAGGGCTTTCTCCAGGAAATATCCTGATAGGTGAATGGGGACAAGCATGGTTATTTCAGCAGTGTTCAGTGTGCTATTTTTTTAAAAGAACATATTTTGGTAAGTCCTGATATTTTATCCTTTTTAACTCTTTGCACAACATACTTTATGCTTTACATCCTCTATCAATGTGTCAGACATAGTATTGGAATTCACTGATCTGAACAGATCTTTTGATGAGAGGTGAGGTCTTTGCAATTTCCTCCCCCCACTCCTTCCTCACCCCTGAGCAAGGGTACAATGACAAAGTGTTTTTGAAATGGGCTGTGTCTGCTCTGCATACATAAACAACTTGATTTCCAAACACAGGTACCTATAGTGCCCAAAGTAATGTCTTCAAGAGAGAGGATGGGGCTCTGGGACCATCAGCCCACTGTAATACATTTTAATTTGGGCAAAAGAATGAGGATGGCTTGTCTCAGAAATACACATGTATTTGACACAGACTTGTCTCTACAGTATAGAGTTGGAGTTATTGCTTCTAGTGAAGAAGGTGGTCCAGGAGTACTACTTAGCTTTAGAGTCTTGATAAACACAGACAGGCAATATGAGTTACTGGGGTCTATGGTGGCATGTTCTCTTCAGGGCATACAAACCCTGGCAGGAGTGGGCCAACCTGGGGTCAGCACAATCTGTGGAAGCATTTGGAAGCAGTGTTGGGCTTTGTTTTTACTCTATGATGTAACGGGTAAAAGGCATGCAAGGATACTAAGGGAATGCACAAGGGGTCAATTCCAAAGGGCTGAAACAAACGGGTATGACATGCATATAAATATCACTGCATCTCATTAAGATGGACCTTTCGCAGTAGGTGTCAGGTTTTTCTTCATTTTTTGGTACAAGTGAACAGACACCACCTGTAGTCAGTCCACAACTTATGAAATATCTTAAAATAAATACTTTAGAGAGAATAATACTTGAAAGGCTCTAACATGTGTACATGAATATTGTACAAGATTAAAAACAAATAAGGCCATATCATACAATTTTATCACAAATCAAAATGAAGGTATTTTTCACCAAACCCTAAGAACATTATGGCTAAATATGGTTCCTGCTCTAACAGGAAATAGATAGGGTTTGAATTGCTTATGATGAAGGGCCACCCGCTCCCTTCACTAGCAACTCTGCTCTAGGGTGCTGTATATTGGCCATTCCAGAACAGTCCAGTGCCCAGAGAAGGCACAGTGGTCACCTGCAGGAGTTTCCCATTGTTGCCAGAATAAATAACCATGCACTTGTGGCTTTGAACAGTGCACATTTGCTTTTTCACAGTTCTGCAGGTCAGAGGATGATATATAGCATGGCTCAGAGGGTTCTCTGTTGGGGCTCATGAGCCTGAATCAAGGCACCAGCTAGGCTGGGCTTTATTCTGATGCTCCAGAGGAGAATCTGCTTCTGAGTTCACTCACGCTTTTGTCCAAATTCAGATCCTTGTGGTTGTGTGAGTGAGCTCCAACGTCCTTGTGGGTATTAGCTGAAGCTACCTTCAGCTTCTGAATATCATTTGCATTCCCTGGCTCATCCTCACAGCCAGCAGCAGAGACTCAAGTCCCTTTCATGCTTTCAATTTTTCTTGACTCTTCTGTCCCACTTCTTCTACTTTTAAGTCCCCTACCACCTATACACTGATGTCACCAGATTGCCCTCAGAGTCTCATTTCTTCCTTCCTAACCCTAGTCTTATGCAAATACCATGGTGGAGGACTGGGTTCAACTCACATACGTGGGAATATCCTATCTAACAGACCCATATGCCACTGAGCAGCCTGGCAGGCCACCGCAGCCTTCCCAGACCAAAAGACCAGACTAGAACACGCCCAATGCACAGGCTGATGTTTCTGCAGAGAAGTCTACACTGTCTTCTGCCCTATCTTGGAAGCTGGAGCCACAGTAATGTGTGGTGCCTTTAAGCCCAGTGAGGAGAAGGGCTCTGGGATCACCCCAGCTTCCTGGGTGACCAGAGGTAGACTCAGTCCTCCCAGCAACACTTCTCTGGCTCAACTTCAGACCTGTGGCTCTCTGTGTGCTAAGCCTCTAAACTGGAACTTTTCCTCCCAGGGATCTGGGTTTAAGCTGTCTGCTCAGTCAGAGCCCTTGGCATGGCTATTTCTGCCCCCTCCCCATTGGTCCTCCCTCAACTGTCTTCCATCCACAGTGTACTTGATAACATCTTCAGGGTGCATTCCCAGGGTGATCAATGAGAAGGCTAGGTTAGACTCAGATTTCAATAGCACAACCTGCAGTCATTCATGTCCCTTGGAAAACAGGGCTTTGAACTGGTTCAAAATGGTTCAGTCATGGCCAATGGAAACAAGTGCAATGTATGTGTTTTATAGCAACCAAATCTCTTGTGTGTCAGATTTTGACTTACTCAGGTCAAACAGGCAATGATGAATTGTGTGCACCACTCTGAATGTGGTTGGCTGCCACCTTTGAGCAGGGCACCATTGTCTATTTCCTACTCAGGTCAAAATCTGATGTGCAAGAGATCTGGTGGCTATGCAAAACACACACTACCCTTGTTTCTGTTAGCCTTGACTGAACTGTTTCAAACTGGTTTGAAGCCCTAACCTTGCTCTCCAGCCTCAAACTGTGAGCCATGATACCTGGTCTTATGACAATAGCTATCTCTGGAATATACTGCTCTGGAGGGCTGGTTTTGCCCGAGAAACATGATCTATCAAATGAATGTTCCAGCATGGTAAGTCTTATTTGTTTCCAAGCTAAACAAAGCCTTGTTCTGTTATACTTATATGGACCCAACTCTCCTCACAAAAGAGAGAAGCAGGAGCATGGATCTCATACTAACTGCCAAGTAGAAGGGGATTTTCAGCTTTATAGGAGCCAAATGCTATCAGAGCAGGTGGTGTAGGATGCACGGCAGTAGAAACTCCTGAGTAGATCATGCCTAGACAATTATGCCTGTAGGCCTTCTAGGAGTTCCAGAGCTGGCCCTGGAGAGAAGGCCTGTGGCCACCACTACCCCAGCAATAAGAGGAGGACCTCTCAGCACTTCAGGCCTATACTGGCTGAGGTCCAGTCCACTGTGAACCATGTGTCAAGGACTCTAGCCCTGCTAGATGGCCCAGCTCCTGAGGCACATTCTTGGGTCTGTGGACAGGGCTCAATCTCAGGGCACATTCACAGTAGGTGCCTCACACACATCTCCTCTCAAGCTGGAATAGCCAAACCTCCCTGGCTCTTGCTGTTCTTCTGGCAGATGTCTTGGAGTTCCTATGCCCACTGCTAACATGGCCAAACTTGACAGGTCTGCTAGTGAGAGACACTGCTCCCCCCTCTGCTGCCAAAGGAGAAGACTAAATAGATTCAGCTCCTATCAAAGCCTCCTGTTTGTGAAGAGGCTGAGGAGTATGTGTGTGTGCTCATATGGGTCTAGCATCTCCTTTCCCACATAATCATGGAGCTGCTGATTCTGAGAGCTTCCTGGCCCTTGGATCACACATGACACACACTCATTTCCTCACCCAGCTGCTGTTCTGAGCTGCCTACTGGTAGGGCTGGTACTGATCTGTGCTCCTGCCCTGTGTGCCCTGGAAGAGGCCCCCAGCCTGGCAGCATAGATGCACTAAGCCTCCTTCACAGCTGTTCTGGAGGGGAGGTACTGGTGAGTGGGCTGCAAGGGGGGCCCTGTGCCCTGTAGAGACCCAGCTCTGCTTGGACTGAGAAGCCAGCCACAGTGGGCACCGGGGGACAGCTGGTGGCCAATCTGGTCTGCAGGTCGGCACTCTTGTAAGGACACATTTTCCTCTTCATGTTTAAAGACTTCGTTTGGGAACTGCTTTCATCAATCCTTCCCTCTAGGAAGTATGTCAGCATCTCTCCCTTGCCCTTGACACTGACTTTTCCTCGGCACATGAACTGGTAGCTGCACCCTTTCAGCAGCCGGTGAACTTCCTCTGTCACCTGCCATTAGAGAAAAGGGAGATTACTCTTCGTTACAGGCAGCAAGGAAGAGGTCCTGTGGGGAGAGGGATCTCAGGTGCATCTAGGGGCCACCAGATGCCTCTCCCCATCTGTTATTCACACCTCAACAAGGCCTGCAGCCAGGGTTGCTGCTCTTCTCCCTGACTACCTAGGAGAATGATAGAGGCCTGCAGAGATAGCAGGGAAACAACAAAATCTAGTGGGATGGGCAGCACAACCCCTCATAGACAGCCCAACAAAATGAGTGCTGCTCCTACCAATATTCTATATGTGGGGCTAAGCGGGGGAGCTGAGGGGAGACCAGACAGTGGGGAGGGGTGGGCAGGCTGGAAACAGAGTGGATTCTGGAACATAGGGGCTGGAGTGAGCTGTAATGTGTGCCTCACCCACTAGCTAGGCTTCCAGCTGTTTTAAAAGCAATAAATAAACATGATCATGGCCCAAGGAGGACTTAGGAGATCAGGTGCTTTCAGAGTGCTGAGGACCTGAGGAGTGCCGGGATACCCTTAGCTGGAAGGGGAGCCAGAAGGATCATAGCATAGAGTAATGCCCAGGCTCTAATTTCCTCACTGGGCCTGGTATCCTCAGTGAACAAGGTAAGCAAAGCTACAGGAAGATCTACTTATGTGTGTGTGAGAGAGGAGGGGAGACAGGGAGGGAGGGGGAGAAGGAGAGAGGAAGAGAGAGATAGAGATAGAGACGGGGGGCGGGGGGAGAGCAAGATATAGTGAGAGTGAGCTAGCACCTCTCCCAGTGTGCAAAACATGTAGTGGAGGGCCCAAGTCTCAGGTTAGGCAGCCATCAGCAAAGAGATGGTGGTGCATAAATCACCTAGAGAGAACAAGGTATGCCATTTAACTTCCTGATTTTCAGTTTGCCAGCCACTATCTTTCTTACATGCAATAATTCCTACTTCACAAAGTTAGAGAAAGGTAAAGGATGATACTTGTGGACTGAATTGTGTCCTTCCAAAATATATATTGAAATCCTACCCCTGTGCCTGTTAATGTAATCCCTTTTGGGAGTAGGGTTTTCTTTGTTATGTTACTGAAGCCCTATCAGTATACAGTGTATCTTAAACCAATCACTTTTGAGATATAAAAGGTGAAGATTAGGCACAGAAACAAGTAAGCAGGAATGGGGGAAAGCCAGAGAGTTCTCCACACAGAGAACTTCAAGGAACACTATTCTGGTTACCTAGTGCTGTTCTGACAGGAATATACCACAAATGGGATGGCCTTAACAAACAGGAGTTTATTCTTACAATTTGGAGGCACTAAGTCCAAGTTCAAAGTGCCAGGCTCTAGGAGCTGGGTGAAAGCCCCTCAGCCTTGGGCTTCAGCTCTGCCTCCAGCTCCCGGCCCACTGAAGCTAGAGGCTTTTCTTCACTCAGACAGCTGCTGGCTGCTGAGGCTGTGAAGCCCAAGGTTGACAAATAACAAGGCACAGTCCTGATATTACCAAATCACACGTCAGGCCATTAATTCAAGTCCATTGTAAGTCCCAAGTTTGGCAGAGCATGGCAGGCTGCTGAACAATGACACAGCTACGCGTAGGGTTCAAGGTGCCATACATAAGCTAGAGACCATTCCCAAAGCTGCTTCTTATATATGGGAAGCAGACCACATACCCAAAGCAGCTACCCAGCTGCTTGTGGTAGATCCCACCATGGGGTTGATTGCCAGTCACATCATAGGGAATAACTACCACCAGCTGCCCAACCACTCAACCAGGCCCAACCAAGCTGACACACAAAACCACCACAAACACTAAGAAGAATGCTAGACAAGCTGAAGCAAGGATTATTCCCCAAACTAAGCCTTCCGCTAGAGCTGGTGTGCTGAATTGTGAGTTCTAGCCTCCTAAACTGTGAGAAAATAGTTTCTGTTTGTTAAAGCCACTCATTTGTGCTATTTACATTACAGCAGCACTAAGAAACTAAAGCTGTACTTAAAAATCAATAAAGTGTTATAAACAGAAGAGAATATAATTGGGTTCCTCTTTGCTTTATGTGGGAGCTCCGGTGGCATAGTATGTAAGGCTTTGACTGCTAGTAAGAAGGCTGGTGGTTCAAACCCACTAGCCACTCTTTGGAAGGAAGATTGGGTGATCTACTTCTGTAGTGACACAGCCTCAGAAACCTGAGGTGGGGTCACTATGAGTTGGATCTGACTCGACAGGAGTGAGTTTTTTTTTGGTTTTGCTTTTTGCTTTATATTGGGGAAGATGATCTTGGGGCACCTGCCCACCTAACCATCCAATTTCCTCTTTCTCTTCCCATGCAGAAGCCCTTCCCACCCACTCCCACAGAGATGCCTTTCCCTCCCTCACAGATGTTTCCCCAAAACATATGCCCTTCCCCACCTATAGTTACCTAAACTGTGGCTTTAGTTGAAACAACTCAATCCATTCCAAGCCCACCCTCTCACATCCTCTTAAATTTGCCAGTTCTCATCAGTGCTGTGGATAAAAAAAGTCAAACCAAACTCACTGCCATTGAGTCAATTCCAACTCATAGTGACCCCCTTTGGGTTTCCAACGCAGTAAATCTTTACAGAAGTAGATTGCTTAGTCTTCCTTTTGCAGAGTAGCTGGTGGATTAGAACCATCAACCTTCTGATTAACAGTCAAATGCCTTAGGCACTATACCACCAGAACTCCATTATTTCTGTGTGAAGCTGAACTGCTGCCTGGTTTTATTTTCTTCATACTTTCCATCACAGTCTAAAACCTGGCCTTTATGTTTGCATGCTGTCTAATCCCCTCACTAGGATACAGGCAGAACAACATTGGGGACCTTGTCTGTCTTATCTATCACAGCCCCAGCAGCACTTGCTTAATTAAAGCATTGTAACCAGTCTTGGAACAGGCTGGGGGAAGGGAGAAATTAATAGGAAATCTGAGAGACAAGCCTGCTGCTCTGGGAGTGTGGGTGTGACAGAAAGGTGCAGCCCTGTAGAAAATGATGTCAGGTGCCATTATTTTACTTCATGAGTAACCTCTACAATGCCTGTGGCTGAACACCTGCATCATGCCAACCCTGCACTCCATGGTCTCAGGTCAGGTTATGGGGGAAATTCCCTGAGTCCTTCAGATTGTCAAGGCTACTCTTGTGCTCTCTCATCTGTCTAGAAAAAAAACCTACAGGAATTCAGGAAAACAATATACGGTCAAAATGACCAAACCATTAGAGAACTAGAAACCATAAAACAAACAAAAAAAAACAACTAGAGATACAGTAGCATAATAAAATACCTGCGTCAGGGTTGTATTCTTTCTCCACACTTATTCAATCTATATGCTGAGCAAATAATCCGAGAAGCTGGACTATGTGAAGAAAAACGTATCAGGATTGGAGGAAGAATCATTAACAACCTGAGATATGCAGACGATACAACTTTGCTTGCTGAAAGTGAGGATGACTTAAGGCATCTACTGATGAAGGTTGAAGAATACAGTCTGCAGTATGGATTATGTCTCAATATAAAGAAAACAAAAATCCTCACAACTGGACCAAAAGCAGCATCACAATAAATGGAGAGAAGATTGAGGTTGTCAAAGAATTCACGTTGCTTGGTTCTACAATCGATGCCAACGGAAGCAGAAGTCAGGACATTAGATGACGTGTAGCATTGGGAAAGTCAACAGTGAAGGAACTGTATCAAGTGCTGAGGAGCAAGGATATCTCCTTGAGGACTAAGGTGCGCCTGACACAAGCCATGATATTTCCAAACGCCTCATATGCATGTGAGAGCTGGACAATGAATAAGGAAGACTGAAGAAGAGTTGATGTTTTGAGTTGTGGTGCTGGCGAAGAATGCTGAAAGTACCATGGACTGCTAAAAGAACTAACAGATCTGTCCTGGAGGAAGTGCAGCCAGAATGCTCCTTGGAAGCAAGAATGGCCAGACTTCGTCTCACCTATTTTGGTCATGTTGTAAGAAGGGACCATTCCCTGGAGAAGGATGTCATGCTTGGTAGGGTGGAGGGTCAACGAAAGAGGGGGAGGCCTTCAACGAGATGGATTGACACGGTGGCTGCAATGATGGGCTTAAGTATAGCAGGGATTGTGGGGTTGGCGCGGGATCGGGCAGTGTTTCATTCTGCTGTGCATGGGGTTACTATGAGTCGGAAACGACTCGATGGCACTTAATAACAACAACAACAACAATAAAATACCAGAAATAAACAACTCAATGGAAGGCCACAAAAGTAGAACTAAATCAATGGAAGAGTAAGTCCTCTAATCTCTAATCTTCAGTGTCCTTCTTTGATCTTATCAATGGAAATAAAACAATGTCTACTTTCCAAGGTCATTATGTCAATTAGCAGAGACATACAGAGTGGTCAACAATGTTGGTTGCACACAAGTATCTAAATTTCAAGTTTTATGTTGTATATTTTATTAACAAAGATTTAAGGGGAAGGGGAAGAAGATAGAGGCTTAGATAGATACACTTTGACATCTTCTTACTTTAAAGACTCAAGAAACTGAGTGAAACAAATAAAAATGACTCTGGACCCCTGAATATCAAAGGGAAAGTTGAAGAATTTGAGCAGTGATTAGAAAAGGAGTTAGAATGAAGTGAGCAGGAACATGGAAATTCTAGAAAGTCCATGTCTGTTTGGCTGGCCTGGCACAGCATGGCCATTTTGAGACAGTGTCAAATATCCCTGGGTGAGAAGCCCAGGAAGGAAATTTTATGGAAAATACAGCTGGAGTCAGATACATTGAGTGAATGAATCTGGAAAGAAATGAGGCAGACAGGTCAGTGTCGGGTCCAAACTAGCCTGAGAAGGAGACACAGGGTAGTCCCATAGCTTTGAAACCAGGGAAACATAGGGAAGTGCCACTGGAGCAAAGTGTAGCAGACTGAATTATTGGAGCCTCAGGATAGGGAATTGATAAGACAAGGAATGCAATTCTTTGGAGAGACAAGGGTGAGTGCTGAGTGCAGGAAGGTGGGTAAGAGCATCATAGTCCCTGGCAGGTATAGATATAAAAAGGACATGGAGATTGGTGATGGGAGATCCTACCAGCAATGATGAATATTCACTTGGGTGGCAGACATCAACTGAATGGTGAAACTACACTGTAATAATCCAAAGTTTACCCCTTGAGAAGCCTCAAGCTGAATCTCTTCCCCTCCCATTTGAGCAACACTCTCCCTGCCCTCATCACCCATGTAGTAAAGCCCCTCAGAAACTCATTCACCACTCGACATGCCCACCATACCCCCTGCCCAGCTCATGTGAAGGGAAGTCCTGGAGACATGACTATATCTCCTTCTGTCCAGCTGCATGGAAAGGAACTCCAGAGATACCTATCACTCCTTTCACTTGACAGGCACAGCAAGAAGCCCCAGAGAACCACACACTGCACCTCTAGCCAGGGCCAAGTCCACTGTGGGCCCCACAAGGACTGTGCAGCAAGACATTCAGGCAGTTCTCCCCACTCAATGCTCACCTTCCCTGCCTGTGGTAGTTCAGTTTGTGTGTCAACTTGGCTGGGCCTGGTTGAGTGGCTGGGCAGCTGGATGTAGTATTCCCCATGATGAGACTGGTAATCAACTCCATGGTGGAATCTACCACAAGCAGCTAAGTAGCTGCCTTTGGGAAGCGGTCTGCTTCCTGTATATAAGCAGAAGCCTTGGGGATAGTCTCGAGCTTATGGCATGCTTGGACACTGCATGTAGCCATGTCATTCTTCAGCAGCCTGTCATGTTCTGTTGACCTTGGGATTTACAATGGGCTTAAATTAATGGCCTGCTGTGTGGTTTGGTAACATCAGGACTATGCCTTTTTACTTGTCAACCTTGGGCTTGGCAGCCTCAGCATCCAGCAGCTGTCTGAGTGAAGAAAATCCTCGAGCTTCAGTGGGCTGGGAGCAGAAGGCAGAGCTGGACCACAAGGTTGAGGGGCTTTCACAAAGCCCCTAGAGCCTGGCGTTTTGAACTTGGACTTAAAGCCTCCAAACTGTAAGAGAATAAACTCCTGTTTGTTAAGGCTAGCCCATTAATGGTATATATTCCTGTCAGAGCGGCACTAGGTAACCAGAACACTGCCCAAGTTCACTGTACACCCAAACCCAGCCTGTGAAGCAAGGTGCCCCAGGCTACCTGCCCACCACACATCCGTCCCATATTCTACTTATTTCCTCAAGCCATTTGAGCATATGTGTAGATCCTTAGAACTCCCACTGTCATTAGGACACAAAAACATAATTAGGCAGAGAGCCTGCCTCACCCATTAGCACTGTATTGCATCCCTGGGTCTGCAAAGATGACCCATTCTGCTGTCTGGAGGCCCTACTATTAGCACGTTCCAAAGAGGAAGGACCCCATGGCCCCAAAAGAGCTGTGGAGGGATCCTGACCCCTCAACACATGAAAGATAATGGTAACACATTTCCATGCAATCCCACAAGGGAAGATATATATGCCCATGACAGAGGATTGCCATGTGAATGTAACCCAACATACCCACCAGTGCAACCAATGACAGCATCATAGTCACACAAAGCAACAATGATTAAAACTATACAAAGGAAGGAAATGAATGAACAAACACACTGCCGTCAAATCAGATCTGATTCATAGTGACCCCTCCTTGGGTTTCCAAGGCAGTATCACTACAGAAGTAGATCATCCAATCTTCCTTCCGAGGAGCGGCTGGTGGGTTTGAACTGGCAGCTTTCTCATTAGCAGTCAAACGCCTTGGGTACCATGCTACCAGAGCTCCCACAAAGGAAGGCAGACAATATAAAGAGAAAGAGAAAAAGCTAAGCTTAAAATAAATCAAAACAAAAGCAAAGTAAGGCCAAAATAAAACAAACAAACAAAAAAATAAACACACAATAAATAATATCTAAACAAAATAGGACCTTGATGTCTCAAAGACAGTAGTCAATTATAAGTTGTTTGAAGAAACATGACAAAAAGGCTGAAGCAAATAAGCAAAATAAAGGGACATAACCTTTCTGAGGAATAACTGGTAATAGAACCACCTGATAAGGAATTCAAAAGACTAATACCTAGGGCCCTCAAAGAGATCAAGGAAAACATAGAAAGAAACCTAGGAGAATTCATGAAAACAACACATGATCAAAATGACAAACTCATTAGAAAACTAGAAACCATAAAACAGAAAACAAAACAAAACAAAAAAACCAACTAGAAATATAGTAACTTAATAAAATACCAGAAATAAACAACTCAGCGGAAAGCCACAAAAGTAGAACTAAATCAATGGAAGAAATGCTCAGTTAAATAGAGGACAAATCCTTTGAAACTACTTTGTTTAAGAACAATCAGAAAAAAGACTGAAGGAAAACGAAGAAAGCTTAAGGGTTATGTGAGACCCCAAGAGGAGAATACACACTTATTACGAATCCCAGAAGGAAAATAGAAGAAAAAGAACACAGAGTTTTTTGAAGATATAATGGCAGAAACTTCCCAAATATCATGAAAAACATGATGACTTACATCTAAGAAGCTCAATGAACCTCATACAGGAATAGACCCCAAAATAAATTCACCAATATATGACATTATCAAACTTTCTAGAACCAAAAGCAAAGAAATAATTTTGAAAGCAGCTAGGGAAAAGAGAGTACCACTTACAAAAGGGCCTCAATAAAACTAAATGCTAATTTTTCATCAGAAACCATGTAGGCAACAAGAAATGGGAGGACATACATGAAACCCTGAAAGAAAAGAATGACAAATGAAGAATCATATATCCAGAAAAGCCATCTTTCAAAAATGAGGGCAAAATTAAGACATTCCCAGGTAAGTGGAAGGTAAGAAAATCTGTAACCAGCAGACTAGCTCTACGAGAAATATTAAAGGGGAAGGGTGAGACAAGATGGCATCCTGCTAATATACTCTGATCAATCCCTTTACAACAGAAACCTGGAAAAACTGAGTGAAACAGATACAAATAGTAATCCTGGAGTTCTGAGCATCAAATGAAAAGACAAAGAATTAGATTGAGTGCTGATTGGAAAGGGATACTGAGTAAGATTAGTGGTGGGAGAGAGAAGAGGCTGGGACTGGCTGAAACATGGCCATTTTAGAAGCGTTAGATGATGATGATGAGTAGGGGGAAAACTTCAAAGAATCCAAATGGCAATAACAACATAAGGCAGACAGGCTGGGAGGAATTAAAGATGAACAATAGATGTGTAGGAGTTGGGAGAGGAATGTGCAGGGAAGTGAGGCAAAGATTCAGTGGCTCAGGTAGCCATGGAAAGAAGAGGGAATGAGAAACTGAATTAAATAACTCACCAACAGCAGAAGCTGGGTTTGAGCTGGTGAAAGGCTTGTTTTGGGATAGTTGAAAAAACCAGGCTTGAGATAGTCATTTGGTCAATGGGCAAGAGCTGGACAAATGGCTGCATATACACAGAAGGGCACCATACCCATCTCAGTGAATTGAGATAGGAAAGATATGCTCTCTGATCTAACAAACACACACCTTCCCTTTATACAGGGGTAAATACTCTTTCTCTAGCCATAGAACCAGTGGCTAGAGAAGCCCTGCTCTCACAAACCATGACTCCTGGATACCTCTAGCTCTAGTAGACTGAGTCAGGGACTGAAACTCACCTGTTGTGTGCTTAAGGCACCGAGAGAACTTTTTCACACTGAATACAAGAGGCACATCTCTGCAGCATCCTCTCACAAGGTAGTCCATCTGTACCACACACCTCCCACCTATGAAAATGGAATGGTGTCTGTTGGAGCAGTTAGAAAAGATAGTATCAGGGTTGTCTTTCACTAGAATCTGACAGGATCTGGATAAATACTGTGTGTATTCAGAATTCCAAACCTATACCAGTGAATTGTGATTGGTGAGTCACTCTCTCCACTCTAAAAAAGTACAGCTTCCCCATAAATAGGGACAAAACTTTTCCCCATGACCACCAAGTTTGTGGCCAAGGAAGTCCTATACTCACCTGCAGCAACCCACTCTGAATAGATCCAGAGGTTGTGGTTATCCCTTCCTGTCCATATGGCACTGGCTGATCCTTCTCACATTGTGCACTCTTAAGACACATACACCTGCAGCCTTTTCTACTGAAGAAGACTGTGCTAGGATCCTTTTATCTCTAGAGGAACACCACCCAGTAGATCAGTGGTTTCCACTACATCTGCCTGCTCCCAGGGCTGCCGGCTGACCATAATTACAAAAATCCCTCCTCATTTTCCTTATTTTTCCCCTTTCCTCTTTCCCAATTTTTCTCCCATTTTACGTGTTTACTTCTCCATCTTCTTCTTTGTATTCTTATATTTTTGTGGCCCTCCTTCTGCCTGTTTTTTGTATATCTTCTATTTTTAGTCTATCTTTTTTTCTTTTTCTTCTCAATTTTTTTCATTTTTTTTTTTCTTCTTGCCACATCCAACAGGAAGAAGAATTAACTCTCTACTAGACAGCCATTATCTATTGCACAGATCACCTCACCCAATGGATGAGTACCACTATCAGCTCCTACACCATTGGATCAATGGCAGAAGGCAGACAACAACTGCTCATTCAAACTGCAGCTCCTCTTCAAAACAAAGAACTGCACTCACAATCCCATCAGTTATTCTACCAATCCAGAGACACTTGGGGAGTGCCCCAGTGCTGCTAAGTTAACAACCAAAGAAGCACAATACATGCCCCACTCATCAGGATATACTGAAAAAAAAAAAAAAAAAGAAAGAAAGAAAGAAAGAAAAAAAAAGGTGAAACAAACACACAATCAACAGATAAAAGCAACTTGAAATTGTATCAGAGAAAACAGACAACTTCAATTTAGACAAAGAAAAAAGACAAGACAGCAGAAGGAAATGACCAAAGTAAAGCATTAGGAAATCTTCTTGAGGATGAACAAGTATTAGAACAACCTGATAATAAACTACACACACACACCAAAAAACCAAACCTACAGCCATTGACTTGATTCTGCCTCATAGTGAGCCCCACTTGGGTTTCCCAGGCTATAAATCTTTACAGAAGTAGTAGATTGCCTCATCTTCCTTCTGTGGAACAGCTGGTGGGTTTGAACCACCAACCTTCTGATTAGCAATCAAATGCCTTAGGCACTATGCCACCAAAGCTCCTTACATGTTGGGGTGGTTAAGTCAGTGTGTCAACTTGGCTGGGCCTGGTTGAGTGGCTGAGCAGCTGAATGTAGTTATTCCCCATGGTAAGATTAGTTATTAACTCCATGGTGGAATCTATTGGAGCAGCTGAGTAGCTGCTTTGAGTATGTGGTCTGCTTCCTATATATAAGAAACAGCACTGGGAATGGTCTCCAGCTTATGGCATGCTTGAAAACTGCATGTAGTCATGCCATTGTTTGGCAGTCTGCCACACTCTGTTGACCCTGGGACTTTCAGTAGATTTGAATTAATGGCCTGTCATGTGGTTTGGTAACATTAGGACTGTGCCTTTATACTTGTCAACATTGGGCTTGTCACTCTCAGCAGCCAGCAGCTGTTTGAGTGAAGAAAAGCATCTAGCTCCAGTAGGCTGGGAGCAGAAGGCAGAGCTGAAGCCCAAGTCTGAGAGGATTTTACCCAGCCCCTAGAGCCTGGCATTTTGAACTCATACTTCTAGCCACCCAAACTGTAAGAGAATAAACTCCTGCTTGTTAAAGGCATCCCATTTGTGGTATATTCTTGTCAGAGCAGCATTGGTAACCAGAACATACATACACCCATACATATGTGTGTGTGTGTGTGTGTGTGTGTGTATATATATATATATTTGTTGTTGTTACATGCTGTCGAGTCGGACCCAACTCATAGTGACCCCCCTTGGGTTTCCGAGGCATTATCACTATGGCAGTAGATTGCCCAACCTTCCTTCTGAGGAGTGGCTGGTGGGTTTGAACCACCAGCCTTCTGGTTAGCAATCAAGTGCCTTAGTCACTACACTACCAGAGCTCCATATATTGGGGTCTCTATGAGTCAAAATTGACTCAATGACAGTGAGATTGGTTTTGTTTTTAGTTTTCTAACTAAAACAAGAAGGAAGAAAATCATAAGGACTTAGTAAGCACAAAATCAACAATGAAGAAGGGGAAAATATATTGAAATGAACTCAGCAAAGAAAAATATTCAGAACAAGGAAACCATCAGCACCACAACAGAAAAACACAAAAGAATGACAGCAGCAAATTCATACCCATTATTAATTACATTAAAAGTGAATGGATTAACTGCACCAGTCAAGAGAAAGAGTGGCAGAATGGATAAGATAACAAGAGTCATCAATATGCTACCTATAAGACACTCACCTTAGACACAAAGATAAATTAAAAATCAAGAGATGAGGGAAAAAAAATATATCAAGCTAATGGCAACCAAAAAAGTGCAGGAGCAGCTATATTAATTTCTGATAAAATAGACATCAACACTTTCTGTATAAGGGAAAGGAATGGCATTATATGATGATTAAAAGGTCAATTGACCAAGAGGACATTACTATAATAAATATCTGTGCACCCAATGCAAAACCTCCAAAATACATAAAGCAAACATTAACTGAATTGAAAGAAGAAATAGACAACACCACAATAGTAGTAGGAGACTTTAGCACACCACTTTTGAGGAAGGACAGAACAACTAGAAACAAAACAAAACAAAATACAGAAGATCTCAAGAACACAATCAACCAACTTGACCTCAGAGACATATAGATAACACTCCACCCAATAAAAGCACAATACACATTATTTCCCAGTACACAAGGATAATTTTCCAGAATAGACCATGTGTCAGCACAGAAATAAATTTAAATATCATCAAAATACTACAAAGCATCTTCTCAGATCACAATACTATGAAGACAGAAATCAACAATAGGAAGACAAGGGGAAAAAATAAAATACATAGAAACTGAATAACACACTGATCAAGAATGACTAGGAAATAGAAGAAATAAAGTGTGAAATAAAAAAATTCCTAGAAACAGAATGAAAACACAACATACCAAAACCTTTGAGACACAGTGAAACAGTACTCAAAGGTCAATTTATCATTGCAATTAACTCACACATCAAAAAAGAAGAAAGAATCAAAATCAACACTTTAAACCAACAATTCCAACAATTAGAAAAAGAACAACAAAAGAAGCCTACATTCTCCCAAAGAAAGGAAATAATAAAGATCAGAGCAGAAATAAATGAAGCAGAAAAGAGAAAAAAAATAGAAAAAAAAAAATCAACAAGATTTGAAGCTGGTTATTCAAAAATATTAACAAAATGGATAAACACTGGCAAATTTAACTAAAGAAAAGAAAGAGAAGTTCCAAATAGCACAAATAATAAATGAAATGGGGGACATCAAAACAGAATCAATAGAAATAAACAAAAAAAGGATAATAACAGAATACTCTGAAGAACTATAAAACAAATTAGAAAACAGAGAAGAAATAAATTTCCAGAAACACAAGACCTAGCTAAACTAGCAAAAACTGATGTATAAAATTTGAATAGACTCATAACAAAGGAAGAAACTGTGTAGGTCAGAAAAAAACTGTCCAGTAAAAAATGGCCCGGCCCACACAGCTTCACTGGAAAATTCTATTGAACATTCAGAGAAGAGCTGTCTCCTATCTTACTCAAGTTGTTCCAGAACATAGAAAAAGATGGCATACTCCCAAATTCCTTCTACGAGGCAAGCATAACCCTGATACCAAAACCAGAGAAAGACACCATTAAAAAGGAAAACTACAGATCAATATCCTTCATGAATATAGATGCAAAAATCTAACAGAATCCTA
>NW_006921708.1:2224603-2230676 GCF_000298275.1 Orycteropus afer afer | reverse complement strand
ATATATATATATATATATATATATATATATATATATATATATAAAAATACACCATGAGCTAGTGGGATTCATACCATGTATGCGAGTATGGTTCCACATTAGAAACACAGTCAATGTTATGCATGACAAAAGTTAAACAAAGGAAAACCACATGATCATCTCAATCAATGCAGAAAAGGCATTCGATAAATCCAGCACTTATTCTTCATAAAAATTATCAGCAAAACAGGAAAAGAAGGTAAATTTCTCAATATAATAAAGGACATATGCACAAAACCAATACTCACACTCATTATCATTCACAGCTGTCGAGTCAGATCCAATATAGCAACCACTCCTTGGGTTTCTGAGGCAGTATAACTATGGAAATAGATTGCACAACCTTCCTTCCAAGGAGTGGCTGGTGGGTTTGAACCACCAGCTTTCTGGTTAGCAGTCAAATGTCTTAGGCACTACACCACCAGAGCTCGTCACAAAGTCAAAAGCCAATATTATTCTCAATGGAGAACGACTGAACGCATTACCCCTTTGAACAGGAACCAGACAAGGAGGTCCTCTATCACCACTTCTATTCAACTTTGTATTGGAAGTCCTAGCCAGGGCATTGGGAGCTCTGGTAGTGTAGTGCCTAAGGCACTTGAATGCTAACCAGAAGGCTGGCAGCTCAAACCCACCAGCCACACCTTGGAAGGAAGATGGGGCAATTTACTTCTGTAGTGATACTGCCTCGGAAACCCAAGGACAGGCTGCTATGAGTTGGGCCCGACTTGATGGCACATAACAACAACAACAACAGCCAGGGCATTAAGTCAAGAGAGAGAGAAATAAAAGGCATCCAGATTGGCAAAGAAGAAGTAAAACTATCTCTGTTTGTAGATGGCATGATCCTATACATAGAAAAGCCAAGAGACTCAGCAGGAACATTACTAGAAATAACTGAAAGAGAAAGATTCAGCTAAGTGGCAGGATATAAGATCAATATATAAAAATCAGTTGGGACTGATAAATCAGTAAGAGATCAATAAACACATCAATAAAGAGATCTCTGAAAAGAAAATAAGGAAAACAGCACCAAGAGCTACCAAAAAGATAAAATACTTACAAATAAATCTTATCAGGGACACAAAAGACATATACAAAGAAAAATACAAAACATTACTACAAGAAAGAATAAGAGATATACATAAATGGAAGAATATGCCATGTTCATGGATAGGAAGACTGAAGATTGTTAAAATGTAAATGCTACCCAAAGCAATTTATAAATACAATACAATCCCAATCCAAATTTCATCAACATTGTTTGTTGCTGTTGTTGTTGTTTGCCGTCAAGTCGGCCCCAACTCATAGCAACCCCTCCTTGGGTTTCCGAGGCAGTATCACTATGAAAGTAGGATTGCCCAAACTTCCTTCCGAAGAGTGGCTGGTGGGTTTGAACCGCCAGCCTTCTGGTGAGCAGTCAAGTGCCTTAGGCACTATGCTACCAGAGCTCCTATAGGACATGGAAAAAGCAATCACTAATTTTATACAGAAAGGAAAGAGAGTTCAGATAAGCAAAGCACAACAAGGTAGCATGTCTCACATTCCCCAATCTCAAAACCTACTATATGACCACAGAAGTCAAAACAGTCTGTTATCAGTACAATATTAGATACATTGACCATTGGATCAGAATTGAGAATGCAGAAAAAGGTCCATCCACTTATGGACAAATGATCTTTGACAAATGGTCAAAATCCATCAAATGGGGAAGGGATATAGTCTCTTTAACAAATGGTGCTGGTGAAACTCAAGATCCATTTGAAGAAAAATGAAACAACATCCATACCTCACACCATATAGAAAATGAACTCAAGATGGATGAAAGACCTAAATGTAAAACCCACAACTATAAAGTTAATCAAAGATAAAACAGGGGAAAACTTAGGGCCTTAATTTATGGCATAAATAGACAATCAAGCATAACCCAAAACACACAAACAGCAGAAGAGAAACTAGATAACTGGGACCTTCTAAAAATTACATTCTTATATTTATCAAAAGATTTCTCCAAAAGAGTAAAGAGAATTTAAAAATTGGGAAAAAGTATGTGGCAATGACATAACCAACAATGGACTTATTTCTAAAATTTGTAGTAAACTTCAACATCAAAAAGACAAACAATCTAATTCAAATATGGACAAAGGACATGAACTGACACTTCACCAAAGAAGATACTCAGTCAGCCAATAAACACATGAAAAGATGCAGGTGATCATTAGCCATTAGAGAGATGCCAATCAAAACAATAAGATATCTTCTCATCCCAGCAAAAATATTCAAGTTCAACAAGACAGAAAACAACAAATGCTGTCTAGAGTGTGGAGAGATTGGAATTCTCATATGCTGCTAGTGGGACTGTGAAATAGCACAACCGCTATGGAAATGGTATAGCATTTTCTTAAAAAGTTGGAAATAGAAATACCATTTGATTTGGGATGCAGTAATCCTAACATTGGGAATATATCCTAAAGAGATGAGATCCATGACATAAATAGATATATGCACAGCCATGTTTATCACATCACTATTTATAGTAGCAAAGCAACAAATGAGTGGATACTAAACTATGATACATACAAACAACAGAATAGTATGCAACATTAGAGAATAAGCAAAAAACAATTAGCAAATCACACCATTATGTGGATAAATTTGGAGGACAATATGCTGAGTGAAATAAGTCAATTGCAGAAGGACAAATATTTTATATGAGTCCATTATTATAAAAAGTCAAGGAAAAGTTTACATATGGATACATATTTTCTTTGTTGGTTAGCAAGGATGGGAGGGGAGGGAAAACAGATGGATAATTAAGAGATAGGTGTTGATATGGGTGAAGGGAAAGGCAGTATAACAAAAGCATGTGACCAGCATAGTATCACTAAGGAAAAGGAAATCATGGAGAAGTGTACAAAAGATACAGACAATAAAGGCAAATACTATTGCATACACAAGATGGTATTATAAGTAGTAGCAAACACTACTCTATGGTTGGATACATAGATAGACAGGCAAGAAGATCAGGAATGGATAGGCAAATGATAATATACTCACATTGGTTTGGCAGATGATATTCCTATATACGTATTTCTATGTGCTATAAAAATATCCATATGCAGTATAAAGCTAACAGGGGACAAAGTTAGGATAACTTCTTAGTCACAACTAAGCACTCTGAGGGAATGAGTCACTGGACCTGTGGGCTAGGGACCATGGTTTCAGGGGATATCAAGCTCAATTGGCATAACATAGTACACAAAAACATTGTTCTACATCTGACTTCTGTGAGTAGTGACTGAGGTCTTAAAAGCTTATGGGCAGCCCTATTTGCTGATGATATGAATCCTATACACAGAAAACCCAAGAGGCTAAGTAAAAAAAAAAAAAAAAAAAAAACTGCTGGAACTAATTGAGAGATTTAGCATAGTGGCAGGATACAAGATCAACATCCAAAAATCAGTTGGATTCCTCTATGCTAGCAAAGAGATTGCTGAAAAAGAAATAAGGAAATCAATACTACTTACAATAGCTACCAAAAATAAAATAAAATAAAATACTTGGGAATAAATTTTACCAGGCACACAAAAGACCTGTACAAAGAAAACTACAAAAGACTGCTTCAAGAAACCATAAGAGATCTACATAAAGAGAAGAACATATCATGCTCATGGATAGGAAGATTGAACACTGTAAAAAATGTCAATTCTACCCAAAGCAATCTATACATTCAATACAATCCCAATCCAGATCCCATCAACATTCTTTAAGGATACGGAAAAACCAATCAGTAACTTGATATGGAAAAGAAAGAGACCTCGAATAAGCAAAGAACTATTGAAGAAGAGGAGCTCTGGTGGTGTAGTGCCTAAGGAATTTGACTGCTAACCAGTGGGCTGGCAGTTCAACTCACCAAGCACTCCTTGGAAGGAAGACTGAGCAACCTACTTCCATAGAGATACCACCTCCAACACCCAAGGAGGGGTCACTAGGAGTCAGAACTGACATGATGGAAGTGAACTTGGTTTGTTTTTTCTTTAACTGAAGAAGAAGAACAAAGTAGGAGGTCTCACATTCCCAGATCTCAAAACCTACTATACACTCACAGTAGTTAACAATGCCTAGTATTGTTACAATGATAGATATATAGACCAATGAAATAGAATTGAGAACCCAGAAATAGATCCATTGACCTATGGTCAGCTGATTTTTGACAAAGAGCCGAAATCCATTAAATGGGGAAGAGACAGTCTCTTTAACAAATGGTGCTTACAAAACTGGATATCCATTTGCAGAAAAAATGAAACAAGATCTGTCCCTTACACCATACACAAAAACTAACTCCAGATGGATCAAAGACTTAAATGTGAAACCTAAAACTATACAGTTCCTAAAGGAAAAACTAGTGGCAAATTTAGGGGCCCTAATATAGGCATGGGAGCTCTGGTGGCATAGTGACTAAGGCATGTCACCGCTAACCAGAAGGCTGGTGTTTCAAACCCACCAGCCACTCCTTGGAAGGAAGGTTGGGCAATCTACTTCCATAGTAATACTGCCTCAGAAACCCAAGGAGGGGTTTCTATGAGTTGAATCCAACTCCATGGCAGTGTTTTTTGTTGTTGTTGTTGTTGTTTTTTGTTTAATATATGGCATAAATAGACTATCAAGCATAACCCAAAACGCACAAAGAGCAGAAGATAAACTAGATGTGTGATCTTCTAAAAAGAGTCAAAAGAGAACCCATAGGTTGGGAAAAAATATTTGGCAATGATATATCTGACAAGGCACTTATCTCTAAAATTTATAGAAAACTCCAACACCTAACCACCAAAATGACAAATAATCCAATTAAAAATGGGCAGAAGACATGATTGGGCACTTCACCAAAGAGGATATTCAGGTGGGCAACAAACACAGGAAAAAATGTTCATGATCATTAGCCATTAGAGAGATGCAAATCAAAACAATGAGATACCATCTTGCCCCAGTACTAGTAGCAAAGTTCAATAAAACAGAAAATAACAAATGCTGCCAAGGATGCAGAGAGACTGGGACTTTCAGGTCCCATTGCTGGTGGGACTGTCAAATGATATAACCACTGTGGAAAGCAGTATGGTGATTTCTTAAAAAATTGGATGGAATGAGAAATACCATTTGACTCAGCCATTCCAATACTATATATATGTTCCAAAGAAGTGAGAGCTGGGACAAGAACAGATATATGCACACCCATGTTCATCACAGCACTATTTACAATAGCAAAAAGATGGAAACAACCTACATGGCCATCAACAGAAGAATGGATAAGCAAACTATGGTACATACACACAATGGAATACTATGCAAATCTAAAAAATAACGTGCAAAACACTGCACAATGTGTTTTGTGCATGAACTTGGAGGACATCATGCTGAGTGAAATAAATCAATCACAGAAGGCAGAAGGACAAATATTTTATTAGTCTGTTATTGTAAAAAAGTCAAGGAAAGGTGTATAGGTGGAAGGAAATTTTCTTTGTTGGTTACCAGGAGTGGGAGAGGAGGGTAGAGAACACTGATAGATAGGTAGAGATAAGTATTGATTTGGGTGAAGAGAAGGGCAATGTATCAAATATGAGTGATCAACATGGTAGCACTGAGGAAGAGGAAGATATAGAGAGGTGCATGGAAGTACAGACAATAAAGATGTGCCCTCTTGCACACACAGTGCTGCATTGCCAGTGATGGCAAACGCTGATATACAGGTGATAGATGGGTGAACAGGCTGAATGATTAGATTAGGTATGTCTATATGGGGGAGGGTGAGAAGGGGTGTGTGTGCCCATGAACATATATAGGGTTGGCAGACATTGTTTCTACAAGTGTACTTGTATGTTCTGTAAGAATTTCTAGGTATATAGTACAGCTGATAGGAGCTCTGGTAGCATAGTGGCTAAGACACTTGCCTGCTAACCAGAGGGCTGGCGGTTCAAACCCACCAGCCACTCCTCGGAAGGAAGGTTGGGCAATCCTACTTCCGTAGTGATACTGCCTC
>NW_006921708.1:2215042-2222308 GCF_000298275.1 Orycteropus afer afer | reverse complement strand
CACTGGAATTCCAGAACAGGAAGAGAAAAACAAAACCACTGAGAAAATTGTCCAAGATTTGCTGGAGGAGAACTTCCCTGGGTGGTAGTTCTGGCAGAAACACTGAATGTAGGGAAGGCAATCCGTATTCAGAGTACATGTTCCAGTAAGAACAAAACACCACCCTTTACATGATGGAAGTGGTCAGATGTAATCAGTCTGCCACAAGGTTGTTGGCTGATCACCCTGAAAAATGTTTCCTATTGTTGATTCAGTGTTGGTTTCTGCTGCTGGCAGTTAGCAGTAGCTGTGGTAAAGACAGCCTTGGTGAGTGGAAGTCCATGTTGCTAAGTCTATGCACAACCTCCACCCATGGGCCACTTTGTTCATGACCCCATTTAGCAATGACAGGAGTGGCTGGGGAAAGTGGAAGACTGGTTTTCACAGAATGTGTCATCCTGTCCACTTGATTGTTAAAATCCTCCTCTGCTGAGGTCAACCTTTCATGAACATTCAAATGAAACACAAATATCTTCACTTCTTGGGGCTATTCAGGAGCTCTGATAGCGTAGTGCCTAAGGCATTTGACTGCTAACCAGAAGGCTGGCGGTTCAAACCCACCAGCCACTCCTTGGAAGGAAGGTTTGGCAATCTAATTCCATAGTGATACTGCCTCAGAAACTCAAGGGGGGCTTGCCATGAGTCGGACACGATAGCAGTGGGTTGGGGCCAATCAGAGAGGTCTATCCACATACCTCTTCCCCATGTCTTTTTATCATCAATTTTCCATTATGTTTCTTCCAAATCCCTGACAATCCAGCCAAACCTTTGGCCACAACCCATATATTAGTATGCAATTGCACATCTGGTCATTTCTCCTTCTGTTTTGGTAATCTTGTGCTGCTCTAGAAGAAATACCAGAGGTGGATAGATTTAACAAACAGTTTATTCTCTTACGGTTTTGGAGGCTAGAAGTCCAAGTTCAAAATGCCAAGCTCTAAGAGCTGGGTAAAAGCCCTTGACCTTTGGCTTCAGTTCTGCCTCTTGCTCCTGGCCCACTGGAGCTACAGGTGTCTAGCTCAGGCAGCTGCTGGCTGCTGAGGCTAACAAGCCCAAGGTCAATAAACAAAAGGACACAGTCCCAATATTATCAAACTGTCAGGCCACTAGTTCAAGTCCAGAGACAGTCTCATATAAGCCAGAAGCAGGAAGGCTGCTAAATGAAGACATGGCTATATGCAGGGTCCAAGCATGTCATAAAGCTGCAGAGACCTTTTTCAAAACTTCTCCTTATATACCAGAAGCAGATGACATCCCCAAGGCAGCTACTCAGCTGCTCCAACAGACTCCACCATGGTGTTGATTACCAATCCCATCATGGGGAATAACTACATCCAGCTGCCCAGACACTCAAAACCAAGCCCTGCCAACTTGACACATACCCGTAATTTCTACACCTTCCAAGTAAACTAAACAACCAGATGTGCTGCTTGAAGTTGGGTCCATTGGGAAGAGTTCTATTCACCAACGTACTTCAGAGAGGCCCCAGAAAGGGGCTGCAGTTTTGCTGCTGTCCACTTTCAAATGGTGCCTGCATATCACACAGAACCATCCATAAACCAGGCATGGGTTTTCTCTTCCTCCCCATGAGGCCATAGGTACATATTGTGAGAGGGAAGGTAATATAACTGGAGTAGAGATCAAGGGCATTTGTGCCACTTCCTCAAGCAACTTACTTGTGCCTTCAGGTTTTGCTCAAGCCCTATCTCCTATATACTGTTTCCATTTAATGACTCTGAGTGAGACAACTCCTAGTTCAAGATGGGCAACTGAGGCCACATGATGACTTGGTGGCCCATGGATAGGTGTTCAGTCTCTTCTAAGCATCAATAACAATCCAAAAGCTTTCTCAAAAGGAGAGTAGTTGTCTGTAGAGCATGGCAGGGCTTTGCTCTAAAATCCTAAGGATCAGCACTATGATTCACCAATAGGGGCCTGCCAAAGACTCCAAACAGCATCTGCCGAAGACTCCAAAGAGTGGCAGACACTGACACTCCAATCACCATTGGATCATCTTGATCATATGGCCCAAGTGGCAGAGTGGCTTGCACAGCTGCCTGAATCTGTTACAAAACCTTCCTTTTTTCTGGGCCCCACTCAAAGTAGTAGCTTCTTAAATTACTTGATAAATAGGCTGGAGAAGCACACCCAAATGAGGGATATGCCTCCAAAATCCAAAGAGGCCCACCAGGTATTGTACCTCCTTTTCACTTGTGGGAGGGGCCCGATATAATAACTTATCCTTTGCTTTAGTAGGAATATCTCGACATGTCCCACACCACTGGACCACTAGAAATTTCACTGAGGTAGAATGTGACTGAATTTTTTCCAGTTTAATTTCCTATCCTCTAGCATGCAAATACCTTACTAATATGTCTAGAGTCATTGATACTTCTTCATTAGGTCTAATCAGCATAATGTCATCAATGTAATGTACCAGTGTGACATCTTGTGGAAGGGAATGGCAATCAAGGTCCCTGCAGACTAAATTATCACATAGTGCTGGAAAGTTGATCTACCCCTGAGGTAGGATGGTGAAAGGGTACTACTGGCTTGCCAGCTGAAGGCAAATTGCTTCTGATGATCCTTTGAAATTGGTATTGAGAAAAAGGCATTGGCCAGATCAATAGCTACATAGTAGGTGCCAGGAGATGTATTAATTCGCTCAAGCAATGAAACCACAGAACAGTAGCTGCAACTGAAGTCACTACCTGGTTAAATTTATGACAATCTACTGTCATTCTCCATGATCCGTCTGCTTTTTGCATAGGTCAAATAGTGAGTTTGAATCACCACCTCTGCATCTTTCTAGTCCTTGATGGTGGCACTAATCTCTGCAATCTTTTCAGGAATGCAATATTGCTTTTTAGTTCAATATTTTCCTAGGTAAGAGTAGTTCTAATGGCTTCTACTTGACTTTTCCTAACATAATATCCCTTATTACACATGACAGGGACCCAATATGGGGGTTCCACCAGTTGCTGATTATGTCTATTCCAATTATGCACTCCGTAACTTGGAAAATCACTATAGGGTGGCTTTGGGACCCACTGAGAGATGGACGTAAGCTAAGACTCCATTAATAACTTGACCTCCATATGCCCCCCATTTTGCCCAATGGGCACAGTGACATTTTAGGTATCCTGGATTCAGTGCAAAATTCAGAGCAAGGATCCAGTAATCCCTGAAATGTCTGATTATTTACTTTTCACCAATGAACAGTCACTCTTGTAAAAGGCCATAGATCCCTGTGGGGAAGACTAGAAGAAAGATCAACAGTAGGAATTTCTGGCAATGTAGTGGGGTCCTTCCTCAAAGGGACCTGGACTCCCCTTCATTCAAAGGGTTGTGAGTATATAAACTGGCTCAAGTCTGGGAATTGATAGTGAAGCCATGACTCTGTACCCTGGTAATTAAAGTTATACTGCTATTTACTTGACCTAGAATTCTTCCACTTGCACAGATCAAGTAAATATTTAGTAGATTTCCCATCTACCATGCCTGAGTAGCTAATGCCACAAGTCCATGAGAGTCAAACTACTCAGATTACTGCTTTGACTCTACTGTCTAGTACTGTCACCATGCCCACCTGGTCTTTGTTGATTAAGTGCTGCCATTTGACCCCTACCACCACAGGGTTCACTCTCCTCCCCTCCCATCCCCATGACCACCCCCTCCACTTGCCCTTCTTAACCACACACTCTTGTCTGTCCAACTTTCCCCCTATGTGAATGCTGCCTCCGTGTCCCATGGCTGATTGCTCTAAGGGGTGTATCTCCCTAGAGTAGGTGGGTGCATTGCCTTGGGGGTGTTGTTAGGTATCTTAATTCAATTAGGGCAGTTCCCACTTTCAGATTTGACTTACATAAAATAGCAATCACAACAATCTTCAAGGATGCTGTGACACCCTTCACAAATTTGTTCCTCACCATTGTGGTAAAAGGTGTGTTCTCTGGGCACACCATATGTTGGTCTATGCGTCTCATCTGATAAATCCACTCTCATATGCAAATTTCCCTAAGTCTTCGGATATGTTCTTCTATAGAAAACCATGGCAGGTCTGAGTTAGTGTAGACAACAGCATAATCCATGCTGTAGTACACCAACCACATAAACTATTAGATCCTTTCTTAACGGCTCAAGCTGAAACACTGATTTAAGAATCTGTGCTTAGTAGGTCCAAATCCATGAACTCAGACTGATCAGGTGTTATGTTCCTCACACCATTATCCCAAATGCTCAATAGTCATTCCCACGCATATTCTCTAGATTTCTGTTTGTACATATTAGAAAAATCAAGCAGCTTTTTTTGGAATGTAGCATGCTTCTTCCTGGGTCACACTTTTTTTACTTCACCTTTTGGGGCTCACTGAGACATTAATCTAGTTATAGGTCTAGAAGCAATAACAGGTGGTGGTGGTGGTGGTGGTTCCTGGAAACATTCAGCAATGTCTTATAAGGCATCTGCCTTAGGCACTGCCCAGGTGATATCTCAGACAATGACTGAGAGGGCTGGTTCTGATAACAGGAATGATTCAATGGCATTTAGGGGCTCATTGTGTCTAGATTCCTGACTATTTGCCCATATGTGCCCATCTCAAGTTTTGAGATCCTATTTCTTCCCAACCAATGCCATCACTTTAACTTGACACCATTCAAGGTTGGCAATTCAAGATACATTGTAATTCAGCCATTCTCACGGCAAGACTGGATTTGGTTTTGGACAATATCAGCTCTGTGACTATAAGAAATAAGGCTTTCTTTCATGGCACAAGTGGAAATATTGAGGTCTTTTATGTGGCACTTGAGCTGTGACTCCAAAGCCCTGAGCCCTTCTCATTCTTTTACCACTTTGTCTAGTGTAAGTAGAACAAACTACCCAGTTTTTGTCAGAACTTCTCATTCTGACAAAATTGCAGAAAAGTATCAAAGATATGATTATCCAAAGCCTTACTTCTCATCAGTACTTGATCTACTGGTGGTGCTATTTTGTGTATTAATGTTGCCACAATATGCCATGGTTAGCAGTACCTTCTTTACTAATAGAGGCAGAATCATCAGCATCTTTAAAACTAATCAAACTTGAGAACCAATTTAGAAAACTCAATCTTACAATTTTATTTTTCTAGAACCACTTTGGGTACCAATTGTCTTAGGTTGGGTTCTCTAGAGAAACAAAATCAGCAAAACTTATATATGTATATGTGCATATATAGCATATATTGAATACACACACACACACACACACATACACACACATATGGATAGATAGATAGATAGAAGGAGAGAGAGAAAAAAAATATATATATATATCTCAAGGAAATGGCTCATGCAGTTGTAGATGCTGGCAAGTCCCAAATCTACAGGTCAGATATCAAGCTGACTCACATAACTGCAGAGGCTGATGAACCCAGGACCAGCTGGTAAGGTGGCAGGCTGTAGGCTCACAAGCTATGAAGGCAACAATCCCACAGTTGGCAGGCAAAACATCAGCCCATTGGTTCAAACCCAGGAACTGGAAATTATTATGAGCCTGATGCAGGATCCAGATCCAGCAGAAAACGAGAGATCGTTGCCAGAATGTCCATATATATTGGAAACAGACCTCATTCCTGAGGAAATTCTCTTTGAACTGATTGGCTGCAAAGAGCAAATTCCTCCTGAAGGTGATTACCTTATATCCGATCTTATCATGAGGGATGACTACATCATAACTGCTAAACCACTGACAATCTTGGCTCAGCCAAGCTGACTCACAACCTTAGCTATCATACTAGGAAAAAAAATCCCACACACACAAAATTTCAGACTAATATCCTTCATGAATATAGATGCAAAAATTCTCTACACAATTCTAGATAACAGAATTCAACAATATATTAAGCAAATTATACATCATGATTACATGTGATTCATATCAGGCATGCAAGTGTGGTTCAACATTGGAGAAGTCAATCAATGTAATTCACACAGGGGGAAAAAAAACAAAGGAAAAGAATCACATGATCATATCAATTGATGCAGAAAAGGTACTTGATAAAATACAACATCTTTTCTGGATATAAACTTCATGTAAAGTAGGAATAGAAAGGAAATTCCTCCACATAATTAAAGGCTATAAATATGCAAAATAACAGCCAATATTATTAGAAAGACTGAGAGCCTTCCCCTTCACAATGAGAGTAGGATAGATGCCCATTATTGCCACTCTTTTCAATCTGTACTGGAATTCATAGCCAGAACAATAAAGCAAGAAAAGGAAAGGATATCATGCTTGGTAAAGTAAAGAGTCAGAAAAAAAGGAGAAGACCCTCAATAAGATGGACTGATGCAGTGCCTATAATGTTGGGTTCAAGCATAGAAATGATTGTGAGGATGGTGCAGGACTGGGCAGTGTTTCGTTGTGTTGTACATAGGGTCTCTATGACTCAGAACTTACATGATGGCACCTAACAACGACATTTGGAAATGATGAAGTAAAACTCTATTTGCAGATAGTATGATCCTGTATACAGAAAATCCATGAAGCTACTAGATTTCATGGAATGATTCAGCAAAGTGTCAGTGTACAAGATAAACACACAAAAATAGACTGGGTTCCTATATACTAACAAGGAGAATTCTGAAAAGGAAATCAAGAAAGCAATAACGTTTACAATAGCCCCCACAAGGATAAAATACCTAGGAATAAATCCTACGAAGGATGTAAAAAAACAATGAAAACTATAAAACAGTACTGCAAGAAACTAAAAGAGACATTCATAAATGCAAAAACATTCCATGCTCATGGACTGGAAGACTTAAAATTGCGAAAATGTCAAAGCAATCTATAGATATAATGCAATTCTGATCCTTAACAAATGGTGCTGGCAAAATTGGATATCTATTTGTAGAAAAAATGGAACAGGATCCATACTTCATCCCATACACAAAAATTAACTCAAAATGGATTAAAGATTAAAATATTAAAGCAAAATTCTAAAGTTTGTAGAAGATAACAAAGGAATAAAAATATGGTACTTATTTTTTTTTCCCCAGAAATAGATTATCAAACACAAATATAGATGCACAAAGAACAGAAGACAAATTAGATAACTGGGATCTCATAAAAATTAAATACTTGTATTCATAAAAAGGGGGAGCTCTGGTAGCATAGTGGCTAAGACACTTGCCTGCTAACCAGACGGCTGGCGGTTCAAACCCACCAGCCACTCCTCGGAAGGAAGG
>NW_006921708.1:2212803-2214468 GCF_000298275.1 Orycteropus afer afer | reverse complement strand
GGAGAAGGTGAAGAGAAAGGTGGGCTGAGCTGTGTACTTTTGCTGATCCGGAGAGTGCCGCCATTTTGGAAGTTTAAAAAGCGGCTTGACTATTTTGGATATTTAAAGAGACAGCGCTCTTGCAGAGTCCTGTGATGGTAGGACTTAAGAATTAACCTAAAAATCACCCTGCTAGCCAGGGACTGCACAGAGGACTGTGCATGGTGGCTGGGGAACAAACGGAGAAAGTTAAGAGAAAGGTGGGCTGAGCTGTGGACTTTGGCCAGTCCAGAGGGTGCCGTGATTTTGTAGGTTTAAAAAGTGGCCTGACTATTTTGGATATTTAAAGAGACAGTGCTCTCGCAGATTCCTGTGGTGGTAGGACTTAAGAATTAACCTAAAAATCACCCTGCTAGCCAGGGACTGCACAGAAGACTGTGCACGGTGGCTGGGGAACAAACAGAGAAGGTGAAGAGAAAGGTGGGCTGAGCTGTGGACTTTTGTCTGTCTGGAGGGCACCGCCATTTTACAGGTTTAAAAAGTGGCTTGACTATTTTGGATATTCAAAGAGACAGCGCTATCACAGATTTCTGGGGATTAAGAACACGTCCTGCTTTACAGCAACCCCAAGGACACTCGGGGACTGCAAGATTGAAAAGGTATGACGTTCTTCTTATTACTACACCCTACACAAGCTTGGTGAATGGAGGTGTGGCCATCCCCACTGCCACCTACATTCTGGGCCCACAGGAACTCCATCACCGTCTGTGTGCTCAGAGCCTGGGTGCCCTACCCAGTCCTCCACCGATTTTTTCTTTTTCTTTTTTGCTTTATTTTCCCCAGTGATTAGTTTGCTTGTATTTGTCCATTTCAAACCAACTAATATCATTACTACTTTTGTCCTTTTTATTATTATTCTTAATCTTCCCCTACCAGGTCCTAGTTTTCAGCATTTTTTTCTTGTTTTCCCTGTGCCTGGTTGAAATTCTGCCCCCCCAATTTCAGTTTTTTTTTTTCTTTTCCCCACTTTTTTTTCTCGTGACTAACCCCAATCCCTGTTTTTCTTTTTGCATTCTTCCTGCTTTTTTCTTCATTTATTATTCTCCTTCCCTACTTTTTGTTTTTCTTCTTAGTACTCTATCCCCAGATATTGCAGGTTTGCTTGTTTTTTCCTCTTTTTCTCCCTTTTCTATTTTTTTGGTTACTGTTCCCGTGTGATGACATGGGGTGTTTTTCATCCATGGGCTTTTAGTTTTTTAATGGTTATTCAATTTTAATTTGTGTCTAACTGAGTGGGAGACAACAACAGTCCTCATAAGACAAAACTACACCCACACGTCCTGCGCCTTCATTTACTGAGTGAGAGCCACTTCCTCCTTCTCCACCAACAGGGCAATGATAAAAAACCACCAAGAAGAGCCTGAATCACCCTTGGCTGCTCTTCACAAACAGTCAGCAGAGATCTAAATACAATGACGTCACGATGCCTCGGAAACAACAGACCATCACAGTCCACACAAAGAAGCAGAATAAAGTGGTAGAAACAAAGGAGCAGGATACAGATCCAGAACACATCCCTGAGGAAGAAGCGGCATTGGAACTCTCTGATAAGGAATTCAAAAGAATTATCTTTAGGTATCTTCAAAGGATTGAGAGACAGACCAAAGAAAACCCAGAAAAAACCTT
>NW_006921708.1:2153718-2210712 GCF_000298275.1 Orycteropus afer afer | reverse complement strand
AGACAGCTCAAGGGGCAGGAATGCATGGAGAGATGGACACTGGAAAGAGATAACTATGGGGAGGAAGTGGGAGGGGAGCTGTCGCATCGTGGTAAACTGTGGTCAATGACATGAGACAAAGTATATGTGAACTGCTGTATGGAAAGTGAATTTGCTCTGTAAATCTTCACCCAAATCACCATAAAATAAACAAACAAACAAACAAAAAGAAAAGAGTGCAAAAACAATGTACAGGCTGAGGAAAAAAAATCATGAAGAATCTGATAAAAGTTTAATTTCTAAATATATATAAAACTTCAACAAATAAAAGACAAATGGTGCAATTAAAAAAGGGCCAAAGGACATGAATAGACACTTAACCAAGAGGACATTGAAATGACCAACAAACATATGAAAAGATGCTTATGATCATTAACCAATAAACCACACACCAAACTCATTGCAGTCGAGTTGACTTTGGCTCAAGCGACCCTTCCTTGGGTTTCTGAGGTGGTATCTCTATGGAAGTAGATTGCCCAATCTTCCTTCCAAGGAGTAGCTGGTGGGTTTGAACCACCAGCCTTCTGGTTAGCCTTCAAATGCCTTAGGCACTGCACCACCAGAGCTCCAAAACTACAATGAGATATCATTTCAGCCCTGCAAAAATGCCATTGATTAAAATTTAAAATGCTGGTAAAACTGTGGGGTGATTGGAACTTTTATCCACTACTGGTGAGAGTGTAAAATGATACAATCACAATGGAAAATGTTATGGTTCTTTCTCAAATAACTAGAAATGGAAATATTTTATGATCTAGCAATATCATTCCTAAATAAATACCCTAGAGATCGAATATTAGGGACAAAAATAGACATATGCACACCTATGTTCATTGCATTCTTAAAGTAGCAAAAAGAGAAAAACTACTGACAGGGAGACTATCTTTGGAAACCATATATCTGATAAGAATCCAGCAACCAAAATATATACATGTATAACTTTGACAATTCAACAGGCAAACGAAAAATAACCAGTCATAAATGGGTAAAAGTCTTGAACAGACATTTCACCAAATTTCATTTACAACATTCAGATGGCCACCAAAGACAAGAAAAGATGCTCATCATCATCAGCCTTCAAAGTGATGCAAATCAAAGCCACAATGAGATACTATTTCACTCCCACTAGGATAGATAAGATTAAAAAACAAACAAACAACAACAACAAACATCCTGAAAACAAATGTTGACAAGAATGCAGGTAAAATAGAACCTTTAGCCATTGCTGTTGGGAATGCAAAGTGGCACATAGCCTTTGTAAAAAACACTGTAGCAGTTCTCAAAAAACTAAAAATAGAACTACCATATGAACTAGCATTTCAGCTCCCAGGTTTATACCTGAAAGACATGAAAGCAGAGACTCAAACAAACACTTGTACACCAATGTTCATTATGGCACTATTCACAATAGCCAAAAAGTGGAGACAATCTAAATATACCTATTAGTAGACAAATGGAGAAGCAAAATATGGTACATACACGTAATGGACTATTCTTCATCAAGCAGAATAAATGAAGTCTTGATATACCCTACACTATGGATGGAGCTTGAATACATTATGCTGAGTGAACTAGGTCAATCACAAAATGACAGACATTAGTTTGCTTGTATGGATGTGCAGGCATGTGAGTTTGTATGGATGGATTATATAAAAAAGTAAGAATAGGTAAATGTATAGAGACTAAAATTTACTAATGATTACCAGAAGTAGGAAGGATAGTGTAAAGGGGATATAATGGTAATGGAAATATTGCATCGAATAAGGGGAGGGTTGCACAATTGCTTTCAATAAGTTGTACACCTGTAAAAAGTTGAATTGGCAAAAGTTGTGTGGTAGATATATTTACAACAAAAAGAAAAAGAGTAGCCGGTGAAGGTGCTTATGCACAACCAAACACTTTAGGGATTTGATTCCTTAGTTTGGAGGTTTAGGGCCATGGTTTTATGCGAAATACCAGTTAATTGGCTCAATGTGCTTAGTCTTCCTGTTCTACATCCTAGTTTATTTCATAGTATTTGTCATCCTAAGAGCTTGCAAGTGGCCATCTAAGGCACAATAATTGTTCTATATGCAACTGGAGGAACAGAGAAAGAAGGAGAGTCAGGAATAGGAGAAAGATATGGAATATGTGGCTAATTACCTCCATGCACAGCTGTTTCCTTTGCATTGAGACTAGAAGCACTGGATGCTGTCTGGCTACCATTACTGAACATGCTGAACAAAAATTCCATAGACAAATCCTGATCAAAAGAGAGAAAACATAGTACAGAATTTCAAATTCTCAGGGATTCCACACTTTCTGGAGCCATGTAAGGTGGATAAATTCTTGAAACTCTTGCCCTGAGATTATCTTTAAACTGCAAGCCAAAATTATACCATGAAGTCTTAAAGCCAAATAATAGTTTAAAAAAACCCCAAAAAACTAGGAAAAAATGTCTGCTTGCACATTATGCTCTTTTAAGAACTAGCTATATAGGATGAAACTGACAACAGCAACTCGCAAGATTAGGGAACATCAAGTTTATATTAATAAGGGAAAAATAACTCAGAAAAGGAGGGATAGAATAGTTGTACAACTCAAATAATGTTGTATATGTAGCCACTGTTGAGTTTTGTTTTGCTATGTATATTCTCAACAAAAAACTAAAGAAAATTTAAGAAAAAAAGATTGAAACTACCTAAGTGTCCATCATTGGATGATAAACAAAATGTAGTACATACATACAACAGGAATACTATGTAGCTATAAACAATAAGGTAAGGGAAAAGCCTCCAGGCAGGAAGTAGGAAGCCAGGGTTGATGGCCAGAAGAGGCTTTCCCCCAGGCAGGAAGTGGGAAGCGAGGGCTGACAGCCAGAACAGGTAAGGGGAGAGCCCCCAGGCAGGAAGCGGGAAGCCAGGGCAGAAGGCTAAACAGTAAGGGAAGAGGCCCCAGGCAGGAAGCAGGAAGCCAGGGCCAACAGCTGGAACAGGTGAGGGGAGAGCCCCAGGCAGGAAGTGGGAAGCAAGGGCCAATAGCCAGAACAGGTAGGGGGAATTCCTGGAAGTGAGTGGAGCAATTTGGAACAGCTAAGGGGAACACACTTCTCTGTCAGTTTGTCATACTGTGGTGGCTTGCGTGTTGCTGTGAGACTGGAGGTTGTGCCACTGGAGTTTCAAATACCAGGATGGTTGCCCATGGTGGACAGGTTTCAGCAGAGCTTCCAGACTGACACAGACTTGGAAGAAGGAAGAGGCCATCACTTCTTAAAGAACTGGTCAGCGAAAACCTCATGAATAGCAGTGAAACACTGTCTGATACAATGCCAGTAGATGAGCCCCTCAGGTTGGAAGGCACTCAAAATAAGACTGGGAAAGAGCTGCCTCATCAGAGTAGACTCAACCTTAATGATCTGATAAAGTAGAGTTTTTGGGCCCTCCATTTGCAGATGTGGCATGATTCAAAATGAGAAGAAATGGCTAAAAAACATCCATTAATAATTAGAACATGGGAAGTACGAAATACCAATGTAAGAAAAGTGGAAGTTGTCAAAAATGAACTGGAACACATAAAGATTGCTATCCAAGGCATTATTGAGCTGAAATGGACTGGTTTTGGCCATTTTGAATCAGACAACCATATGATCTATGCCGGGAATTACAAATTGAAGAGGAATGGTGTGGCATTCATCATCACAAAGAATGTTTCAAGATCTATCCTGAAGTACTGTGCTGTCAATGATAGGATAATATCAATACTCCTACAAGGAAGGCCAGTTAATACTACTATTATTCAAATTTATGCACCAACTACCAAAGCCAAAGATGAGGAAATTGAAGATTTTTATCAGCTTCTGCAGTCCGAAATTGACTGAACATGCAATCAAGATGTGCTGATTATCACAGGTGATTGGAATACAAAAGTTGGAAACAAAGAAGAATCACCAGTAGTTGGAAAATTTGGCCTGGGTCGAAGCTGTACTGAAGGAAGTGGTGAAAAACAAGGCTTCAGGAATTGACAGAATACTCACTGAAATGTTTCAGCAAACAGATGCCATGCTGGAGGTATTCACTTAGTTATGCCAAAAGATTTGGAAGACAGCTACCTGGACAATTGACTGGAAGAGATACATATTTGTATCCATTCCAAAGAAAGGTGATCCCACTGAATGTGGAAATTATCGAACAATATTGTTAATATCCCATGCAAGTAAAATCTTACTGAAGATAACTCAAAAATGGTTGTAACAGTATATTGACAGAGAACTTCCAGAAATGCAAGCTGGATTCAAAAGAGGATGTGGAATGAGGGATATCATTGCTGATGTCAGATGGATCTTGAGTGAAAACAAAGAATACCAGAAAGATGTTTACTTGTGTTTTATTGACTATGCAAAAGCATTCAATTGTGTGGATCATAACAAATTATGGATTACATTGAGAAGAATGGGAATTGCAGAACACTTAATTGTACTCATGAGGAACTTGTACACAGATCAGGAGGCTGTCATTGGAATAATGACATTGTTGCTTAAACAATGCATTTTTTAAAATCAGGAAGGGAGTACGTTAGCATTGTAATCTTTCACCATACTTATTCAATCTGTATGATGAGCAAATAATCCAAGAAGCTGGACTATTTGAAGAGCATGGCATAGGATTGGAGGAAGTATCATTAACAACCTGCAATGTGCAGATGACACAACTTTGCTTGCTGAAAGTGAGGATGACTTGAAGCACTTACTGATGAAGATTAAAGACTACAGTCTGCAGTATGGATTACACCTCAATATAAAGAAAACAAAAATCCTCACAACAGGACCAATAAGCAGCATCATGATAAATGGATAAAAGACTGAAGTTGTCAAAGACTTCATATTACTTGTTTCTACAATCAACACCAATGGAAGCAGTAATCAAGATATCAGTCGATATATAGCACCAGCCAAATCTGCTGCAAAAGACCCCTTTCAAGTGCTGATGAGCTGAGATATCTCCTTGAAGACTACCATGTGCCTGACATAAGCCATGGCATTTTCAATTGCCTCATGTGCATGTGAGAGCTGGACAATGAATAAGGAAGACCAAAGAAGAGTTGATGCTTTTGAGTTGTGGTGTTGGCAAAGAATGCGGGAAGAACCATGGACTGCTAAAAGATCTAACAAATGTGTCCTGGAAGAAATGCAGCCTGAATGCTCCTTGGAAGTGAGAATGACTGGTCTTTGTCTCACCTAATTTGTCATAAGAAGGGAACATTCCCTGGAGAACGCTATCATACTTGATAAAGTGGAGGGTTAATGAAAAAGGGGAAGGCCCTCAACAAGATGGATTGACACAGGGGCTACAATGCATTGACTCAGGTATAGCAAGGATTGTGGGGCTGTCACAGGACTTGGCAGTGTTCCGTTCTGCTGTTTATAGGGTTGGTACGAGTTGGAGATGGCCCCTAACAACAACATAAAGAATAATGATGAGTTCACCAAATATATTATAATGTGGATTAATTTAGAGGACATTAGGTTGAGTTAAAAAAGTCAATTACAGAAGACAAGAATAGGTCTTCCTATACCTACGAAAACCATGTTCATTGGTGGTTACCAGGGATGGGGGACTCACTCCTCTCTGATGTTTTTGGTGATGGGAAAGGCAATACTGAAAGGGGATAAAGGATACACAACCTGACTGAGGTAAATGATGACACTAAAAAGTACACAATAATAAGGGATGTTTTTGGTAAATGCGATAACATACAAAATTTTGTAACAACAGCAATAATAATAAAAAAATATAAGTGTGGTTACATAGGTATATATATATGCATGTACATGTTTATGAAGGCACATGTGTGTATATATGGGAGCACATATAGGTGTATCTATAAGCACATGTATATGAACGTATGTGTGTAAAGCATATATATATATATATATATATACAAACACATTAAAGCACACTAAAGCACATAGCAAGCACCAAACCCACTGCCTTTGAGTCAATTCTGACTCATAGCAACCTCGTAGGACAGACTAGGACTGACTCATAGGGTTTCCAAGGCTGTAATCTTTATGGAAGCAGACTGCCTCATCTTTCTGCTGTGGAGCAGCTGGTGGGTTTGAAGTGCCAATCTTCTGGTCAGCAGCTGAATGTGGTAACCACTATGCCACCAGAGCACAATTACAGATATTTCCTAGACATAACCAAATACTTCGTCGGATTGTTTTACAGGATTTGAAGGCTTAGGATCACAATCTCATGAGACAACTTGGTCAGTTGGCATAACACTGAACTTTATGTTCCTCATCCTAGTTTGGTAAGTAGTGTCTGAGGTCTTAAAAGCTTGTGAGCAGCCATCTAAATACATCTATTTATCTGGAGCAAAGAGAAAGCAGCAAAGACCCAGTGAAGAAACTAGTATACAGGACTAATACAAAAGCTCACTGCTGTGGAGTTGGATCCAACTCATAGCGACCCCTCCTTGGGTTTCCCAAGGCAGTATCACTATGGAAATAGATTGCCCCACCTTCCTTCTGAGGAGTGGCTGGTGGGTTTGAACTACCAGCCTTCTGGTTAGCAGTCAAATGCCTTAGGCACTATGCCATCAGAGATCCTGTATATAGGACTAATAGCCTACATGAACCATGCCTCAAATATCCTGAGAACAGAAGAACTAGATGGTGCTCAGTTACCATTATCGACCATTCTGACCAGTAACACACCACTGATGGTCCTAGGTTAAAAAACAAAAACAAAACAAAACACCTCTCTGCCATTGAGTTGATTCTGACTCATAGTAACTCCCTTCGTGTTTCTGAGGCTGTAAATCTTTACAGAAGGAGATTGCCCTACTTTTCTTCCATGGAGCAGCTGGTGGGTTTGAATCACTGACCTTCTGGCTAGCAGCCAAATACCTTATCCACTACACCACCAGAACTCCTTGATAGAATGGGAAAAAAATGCAGAACAAAGCTCAAATTCTTAAAAAATGCCAGACTTACTGGGCTGGTAGAGATTATTGTCCCAAAATACCCTTTAAACTTTGTACTAAAACCACACCCAGAGGTCATCTTTCAGATAAGTAACAGATTAGCCCATAAAATAAACACTATCACAATGTGCTCCTTTAAAAAATTAAATGAAACCAAATGGTCAACACTTATCTTAAAGCGAAAATGAAAATGTAAGAGGGAGACAGGGCCAAGGAAGCTAGATTAATGGAAATGGAACAACCAGAGCAGAAATAATTGTGAAAAATGTAACTGAACAATATGTATAGAAATTTTTAAAGGAGAACCTGTGTAAACTTTAACCAAAGGTACAATAAAACATTTTATAAAAAACAAGAGAGTGGAATGGTTAAGAAAAAAATGGGTAATGCTCAATTTCTTCAGGATGCTCTCTTCAATTATGGCCCCAAAGACTGCTGACCCTTTAACCACCAAAGATCTTCATTTAGGGCACCCTGGGGATTAGAGTTGCCCAAGCTTTCAACTGTACCCCATTCCCCAGTAGGAACATAATGAGCCACAAATGGCATGTGTGAAACTTGAGCAAGAGATTAGCATACTGTAAAGGGGAGACAGACACCCTTCCCTAAAAGTCTCCCCCCACCAAAAGAAAAAAGTCACTACAGAGATGTTGCCTCTAAGACAAAATTACATAATTTATTGCAATAAGATTCTGCTTTTCCCTCCCACAGTTTGTCAGTTCAAAGTCAATGAAATATGGGCTTTCCTCAACCTCCTCAGCTCTAGCATAGTACATTTACAAAGTCTCTTGAGATTTACCATTTGTGTGAAGCCTTTCATTTCATTGCTGTCATCTTATTTTGTGAGGAGTTAAAGGTACTACAATATCTAAATAACTGCACAGAGACACAAAGGAGAAGCTGCAAGCACCACTTCACTCCCTACAACACACAGTCCTCCTTATAGAATGGGGCCTGTGTCTGGGGTGAGGAGTGGGCTCCTTTGTCTGTCTAGACCTCTAGATGCTCACACTGCCTAGATGCCCCCATGCTTTCCTGGCCTGTGATTCTCACCATAGGTCTTAGTAGGTGTGTGAGATGTCAGTGGCAGGCCTGGGAAAGGAGATGTGTCAGGAATTCCATGAGGAGGAGAACCTCAGTGAGAGCCACCTCAGAGAGGAGAGAAGAGCCACAGAGCTTAGCACCATGCTGGTGGATGGCCACACCAGGAGGCCCTTTGAAAGCAGATGAGGTGGTGGAGCCAGGGGATATAATAGAGACTCCTCACCTCCTCCAAGATGAGCGGCTGAGGGGACATCTGTGTGAGCACCATTGAGCTTGGGGAGCACCACAGTTGCTCGCCAGTTGGTGCAACACCTATTCTACCCCAGGCATACTGGGGCTGGGGCTGGGTAGGGGTGGACAAACTAGTGAGCTCTAGTCTGGTGGGGACAGGCTATACAAGAAGCTAGCAGTATAGCAGGGGTGTTTGGGACCTAAGCAGGGGCCACTGCCAGACATACTGTGTAACAGTAGTATGGGAATGAAGCCCCAGGCAGGCCCATAAGCCTTGCATGTACAAAGTTGAGGAGTAGAGATCATGGGGTAAGAGAGAGGCAGAGAAGAGTTCTGAGCAGGAAGCAAGTTACTTGGGTCTGGGTTCCAAAAGAGAAGTTCAGCAGTGAAGCTGAACAGAGGAAGGATGGATAAAGGAATGAGTGCATGCCCATCAGGTCCCCTTGAGAACAATCAGCCTTGGAGGAAGCTGAAGAACAGTGCATGGCTAAGATCATCCTAAGAGAATGCCTGACTAAATATACACTGTATGCATAAAAATAAAGTTCTGATATACACCACAACATAGTTGAACCTGGAAAGCACTATGCTGAGTGAAATAAGTTAGTCACAAAAGTACTAACACTGCATGATTCCACCATATGAAATGTCTAGAATACACAAATGAATAGTCACTTATGTTTATTAGTTGTTACCAGTGGCAGGAGGGAGGAGGAAAGGGGGACTCAGTGCTTAGGGGACATAGAGCTTGTAAAGAGTAATGGAAATATTTGGAAATGGATAATGGTGTGTGTTAGACTGGGTTCACTAGAGAGAAAAAAAAAAAGTAAAGCTCATATATAGAGAGAGAAAGAAAAATTTATCTTAGGAAAATGGCTCACACACTTATAGATGATGGCAAGTCCAAAGTTCTTGGATCAAATGTCAAGCTGGATGCTTTTCCCGACACACATCTACAGGGGCTGAGGAGCTCAAGGTTGGCAGGCAGTATACTGGTTGTTGACTCCAACGAATGACGAATCCAAGGTCTCCAGACTAAATGGTGGATTGCTTTCTCACAGACAGTTGTAGGCAGCACAACAGAATCCCAATCCACAGAAGAGTGTCTCTTTTCCCAGAATGTCCATAAATATACTGGAAGCAGGCCACACCCCTAGAGAAACTCCCTTTCAATGGACTGGCTGCTCAAAACATAGTCATCTGATTCCATCATGGGAATAACCACTTATAACTGCCTAAACCACACAGTATTGTGGTCTAGCCAAGTTGACACACAGCTCCAACTATCACAGTCCACCACTTGTCAACTTGGCAGTTGTACACATCTTCTTAACCATATATAATCTCTAAATATGGACAATTATAAAGTCATATTTGCACCTAACATGATATGTTAACACACTTACAATCAAAACTCATTAACCTTATTTACATTTCACAGTTCACAACAGAAGGAAACAAAAATATTTGATGCACATATACAGTGAAGAAATATAACCATCACAGTCCTTGTTTCTGCAACTTGTCATGTGGTTGTAGCTGATATTCAGAACTACCATCTTTCACCACCTATTCTGCATTTCCCTTGCCCTCAGCAACACCTCAGCTGGTCGTGGTTCTTTGCCTGGTGGGGTGACCCAAACCTTCATTCCTGAAGGGTGTGGGCCGTTAGCAGTCATATCAGAATTGAGTTGTTGTAATTTTCCATGGACTTTAAACACTGGGTAGTACTAAGAGACATCCTAAAGAATCCCTTGTATTCCAGACATATTATTCTTTACCTCCATTATGTAATGTCAATCCAATTTCCCCTTGGTAATGAAGATCTATCACACTAGATAGTACAGCAATGCCCTTCTTTGTCTGTTGATCCAAAGGCATGAGGAAGCCACAATAGCCAAGTGGCATTCTTAATTTCCAGTTCAATGCAATCAGTATTGTGTCTTCAGGTGGGAGTATTCCTCCCTTTGGGACTAAGATCTCCAGACCCACAGAGCATAGGGTAGCAGGAACAGGAAGCAAGAATTTTTTGAGTGGGTCACTAGTGGTAATAGTGAGTGGTACCACTCCCGTTTCCACCCCTTGGTTCCTGGACCCATGAATCCTGGCTATTGGAGAAACAGAACCATATATTGGATGCTGGTTTAGAGCATATACAGCCTCCTGGAGAACATTGCCCCAACCCTTCAAGGTATTGCCACCTAGCTAGGACTGTAATTGTGTTTTCAGGAGGCCATTCCATTGGTACATCAATCCAGCTGCCTCAGGATGATGGGGAACATGGTAAGACCAGTGAATTCCATGAGCATAAGCCCATTGCTGCACTTCATTTGCTGAGAAGTCAGTCCCTTGATCTGAAGCAATGCTATGTGGGATACCATGATGGTTGATAAGGCATTCTGTAAGTCCATGGATGGTAGTTTTGGCAGAAGCACTGCATGCAGGGAAGGCAAATCCATATCCAGAATAAGTATCTATTCCAGTAAGAACAAAATGCTGTCCTTTCCATAATGGAAGTGGTCCAATGTAATCGATATGCCACCATGTTGCTGGCTGATCACCCTGAGGAATGGTTCAATATTATGGACTCAGTGTTAGTCTCTGCTGCTGACAGGAGCCAAATAAGCCTTGGTAAGTGGAAATTCATGTTGCTGAGCCCATACAAAACCTCCATCCCTGCCACCATGGCCACTTTGTTCATGAGCCCATTGAGCAATGACAGGAGTAGCTGGGGAAAAAGGATGGTTGGTTTCCACTGAACGTGTCATCTTATCCACCTGATTTGTTAAAGACCTCTTCTGCTGAGGTCACCTTTTAGTGGGCATTCACATGAGACACAAATATCTTACTCCTTTGGCCCATTCAGAGAGATCTATCTACATACCTCCTCCTCATACATCCTTATTACCAATCTTCCAATTATGCTCCTTCCAAGTCCCAGACCACCCAGCCAAGCCATTAGCCACAGCCCAAGAATCTGTATACAATCACACATCTGGCCATTTCTTATTCCCTGCAATGTGAACAGCCATATGCATGGCTCGGAGTTCTGCTCATTGGGAGGATTTCCCTTCACCACTGTCCTTCAAGGAAGTCCCAGAGAGGGAATGCAGTGCTGCTGCTGTCCATTTTTTAGTGGTGCCTGCATATCACACAGAACCATCTGTAAACCAGGCACAAGTTTTCTCGTTCTCAGTCAATTGCTCATAAGGAACTCCCCCATGAAGCCATAGGTGCAGACTGGGAGAGGGAAGGTAATGTGGCTGCAGTGGACACCATAGGCATTTGGGCCACTTCCTCATGCAACTTACTTGTGCATTCAGGTCCTGCTCGAGCCAGATCTCTGATATACCACTTCCATTTAATGATGGAGTGTTGCTGTGCATGTCCAAATTTATGACTCTGTGGGTCAGACAACACCCAGTTCAAGATGGGCAGTTCAGGCCTCATGATGACTTAGTGGTCCATGGTTAGGTGTTCAGTCTCTACTAAAGCCCAGTAACAAGCCACAAGCTGTTTCTCAAAAGGAGAATAGTTATTTGCAGGGGAAGGTAGGGCTTTGTTCCAAAATCCCAAGGGTCTGCATTGCGATTCACCAAGAGGGACCTGCCAAAGACTCCACACAACATCTCTATCTACTACAGACACTTCAAGCACCATTGGATCAGCCAGATCATATGGCCCAAGTGGCAGAGCAGCCTGCATGGCAGCCTGAACCTGTTGCAGAGCCTTCAGTTGTTCTGGGCCCCATTCAAAAGGAGCAGCTTTCTGACTCATTTGATAAATAGGCCACAGCAACGCACCCAAATGAGGGATATGTTGCCTCCAAAATCCAAAGAGGGCCTCGAGACGTTGTGCCCCCTTTTTAGTTGTGGTGGAAGCCAGATACAATAACTTATCCTTCACTTTAGTAGGAATATCTCGACATGCCCCACACCATTGGACCCCTAGAAATTTCACTGAAGTGGAAGGTGCCTGAATTTTTTTGGGTTAATTTCCCAACCTCTATTATGCATATGTCTCACCAGTAAGTCTAGAGTCATTGATACTTCTTCCTTACTAGGTCAAATCAGCATAATATCATCAATATAATGGACCAGTGTGCTGTCTTGTGGAAGGGAATGGCAATCAAGATCCCTACAGCTAAATTATAACATAGTGCCAGGGAGTTGATATACTCCTGAGGAAGGACTGTAAATGTATACTGTTGGCCTTGCCAGCTGAAAGCAAACTGCTTCTGATGGTCTTCTGAAATTGGTATAGGAAAAAAGGCATTGGCCAGATCAATAGCTGCATACCAATTACAAGGAGATATACTAATTTGCTCAAGCAATGAAACCACATCAGGAACAGCAGCTGTAATTGGAGTCACCACTTGATTAAGTTTACAATAATCTACTGTCATTCTCCAAGATCCATCTGTTTTTTGCACAGGCCAAATAGGTGAATTAAATGGGGATGTGTTGGGAATCACCACCCCTGCATCCTTCAAGTCCTTGATGGTGGCAGTAAGCTCTGCAACCCCTCCAGGAATGCGGTATTGCTTTTGATTTACTTTTTGTAGGTAGTGGCAGTTCTAATGGCTTCCACTTGGCTTTTCCTACCATAATAGCCCTTACTCCACATGTCAGAGACTCAATGTGGGAATTCTGCCAATTGTTCAGTATATCTATTCCAATTATGCATTCTGGAAGTGGGAAAATCACTACAGGATGGGTTCGGGGACCCACTGGACCCACTGGACCCACTGTGAGATGCACCTTAGCTAAGACTCCATCAATAACTTGATCTCCATATGCCCCCACTCTGACTGGTGGGCCACAATGACACTTGGGTTTCCTGGAATTAGTGTCAGTTCAGAGCCAGTGTCCAGCAATCCCCAAAAAGTCTGATTATTTCCTTTTCCCCAGTGAACAGTCACTCTCGTAAGAGGCCTCAGATCTCTTTGGGGGAGGCTAGGAGAAAGACTAACATTATAGATTTTTGGCAATGTAGTGGGGTCCTTCCTCAAAGGGACCCAGTCCCAGCCTCCCCTCATTCAAGGGGATGTGGGTCTGTAAACTGATTCAAATTTGGGAATTGATTGAGAGCCTGTGACTCTGTACTCTGGTGATTCAATCTAAGCTTCTATTCACGTGACCTAGAATTCTTCTGTCACAGATAAAGTAAATATTTAGTAGGTTTGCCATCTATTTCACTACTAGGAACACCATGTGCAAGAAGTCAATGCCATAATTTCACATGAGTCAGAGTATTCTGATTACTGTTCTAACTCTGCTGTCCATTATGGTAACCATGCCCACTTTGCCTTGTCAATTAACTGCTGCCACTTGGCCCCTACTACCACAGGGTCCAATCAGCCCCATCGTAGTTAAGTGTCTTAGTTCAATTAGGGCAGTTCCCACTGTCAAATCAGTTTTACATAAAATAGCAATCACAGCAGTCTTCAAGGATGCTGGAGCTCCCTTCACAAATTTATTCCTCACTGTACTGGTGAATGGCATGTTTCCTGGACTTTCCATTTCTGGCTCTAGGGGTCTAATCTGATAGATCCATTCTAATAGGCCAATTTCCCTAAGCCTCTGGATACCTTCTTCTACATTATACCAAGGCAGATCTGGTACTTCAACTTGACTTAAGGTAGGGCACTGCATAATCCATGCTTCAGTTAGCCAACCAAATAAACTATTAGATCCTTTCTTAACTTCTTGAGCTGAAACACTGAATGAAGAATAATCCATATTAGTGGGCCTAAATCAAAAACTCAGTCTGATCCAGTCTTACATTCTTTGCACCATTATCCCACACCCTCAGTAGTCAATACCATATATATTCTCCAGGTTTCTGTCTGTACATGTTAGCAAAATTAAGTAGGTCTTTTCGGGTGTAGCATACCACCTCCTCAGTCACACTTTCTATTTCACCTTTTGGGGCTCACTTGAACTCAACTTTAGTTATAGGTCTAGCAGCAACAATGGGTGGTTGAGGCAGTTCCTGAGAACATTCATGAATGTCTTCTATGGCCTCTGCCTCAGGCAATGACCCAGCAGGAACAGTTGGGCTAATACCATCAAACTGAGGTGGAGGGGATAATGGCTTTACAGTAATCCGTCCAGATGGGAGGGATTGAACAGAGTTTACAGGCTCCATATCCTGATCATCCTGACTATCTGCCCATGTGTCCCCATCCCAGGTTTCAGGATCCCATTTTTTTCCCAATCAGTGCCCTCACTTTAACTTCAGACACCATTCTGGGTTGGTAATTTAATTGGCATTGTAATTGAGCCACCCTTACAGTAAGAGTCTGGGTTTGGTTTTCAGCAATATCAGCTCTGTTACTAGAAGAATTAAGGCTTTCTTTCAGAGCACAACTGGAAACCCTGAGGTCTTTTATGTAGTGCTTAAGCCATGACTCAGCAGCCCTGAGCTCATCTTGTTCTTTCACCACTTTGTCTACTATAAGTAGGACTAACCAACCAGCTGCCTTATACTCCTCATGCTGACAAAATTGCAGAAAAGTATCAAATATGTGATCACCCAGAGCCTCACTTCTCACAAGTACTTGATCTATTGGTGGTGCTATTTTGCATATTAATGTTGCCACCTCATGCCATGGATTAGCAGGGCCCTCTTTACTAACAGAGGCAGGGTCACCAGTGTCTTTACCATTAATCAAATTGGAGAACCAATTTAGGAAACCCATCCTTATGATTTTTTCTGTCTGTCTAGAAACAATCTCAGTACCAAATGTGTTATACTGGGTTCTCTAGAGAAACAAAACCAGTAAAGCTTATATATAGAGAGAGAGAAAGAGAAATTTATCTTAGGAAAATGGCTCACACACTTATAGAAGCTTGCAAGTCCAAAGTTCTTGGATCAAACGTCAAGCTGGAGGCCTTTCTCGACTCATGCAGCTGCAGGGCCTGAGGAGTTCAAGGTTGGCAGGCAGCATACTGGCTGTTGACTCCAATGAATGATGAATCTAAGATCTCCAGGCCAAATGGTGGATTGTTCATTCACAGACAGTTGTAGGCAGCACAACAGAATCCCGATCCACAGAAGAGTGTCTCTTTTCCCAGAATGTCCATAAATATACTGGAAGCAGGCCATACCCCTAGGGAAACTCCCTTTCAAGGACTGGCTGCTCAAAACATAGTCATCTGATTCCATCATGGGAATAACCACTTACAACTGCTTAAATCACACAGAATTGTGGTCCAGCCAAGTTGACACACAGCTCCAATTATCACTTGGTGACAGATGAATGACATGATAAACATAATTGATGTCACTGAATTTGTGCATGTAAAAAATGATAAAATGGCAATGTGTTGTTACATAGATATTTACCACAATTAGAAAAGGAAAGACATACATTCAATTCAATCCAAATCAGATACCATCAACATTCTTTAAGGATATGGAAAAACCAATCACTAACTTTATATGGAAAGGAAAGAGCCCTCAGATAAGCAAAGTACTACTGAAGAAGAGCAAAGCAGAAGGTCTCACACTCCCAGATTTCAAAACATACTATACAGCCACAGTGGTCAAAACTTCCTGGTATTGGTACAATGACAGACACACAGACAAATGGAATAGAATTGAGAACTCAGAAATAGATCCATTGACCTATAGTCAGCTAATCTTTGACAACAGTGCTAAAATTCACTAAATAGGGAAGAAATTGTCTGTTTAACAAATGGTGTTGGCAAAACTGGATTTCTGTTTGGAGAAAAATGAAACAAGATCTGTACCTCACACCATACACAAAAACTAACTCCAGATGGATCAAAGACTTAAATGTGAAACTTTAAACTATAAAGCCCCTCCAAGAAAAACTAGGGGCAAATTTAGGGGAGCTCTGGTAGCATAGTGGCTAAGGCACTTGATTGCTAACCAGAAGGCTGGCGGTTCAAACCCACCAGCCACTCCCTGGAAGGAAGGTTGGGCAATCCTACTTCCGTAGTGATACTGCCTCAGAAACCCAAGGAGGGGTCTCTATGAGTCAGGGCTGACTCAACGGCACATAACAACAATATATAGCATAAATAGACTATTGAGCATAACCCAAAATGCACAAACAGCAGAAAAGAAACTAGATGAATGGGACCTCCTAAAAATTAAATTTCTATGTACTTCCAAAGTCTTCTACAAATGTGTCAATAGAGAACCTACAGATCGGGAAAAAATATTTGGCAATGATGTATCTGACAAAGGACCTCTAGAATTTATAGAAAACTCCAACAGCTCAAAAAGAAAAAAAACAAATAATCCAATTAAAAAATGGGGAGACACCTCACCAAAGAGGATATTCAGGCAGCCAATAAACATATGAAGAAATGCTCGTGATCATTAGCCATTAGAAAGATGCAAATCAAAACAACAATGAGATACTATCTTGTCCCAGCATAAATGGCAAAGTTCAACAAGACAGAAAATAACAAATGCTGGTGAGGACGTGGAGAGATTGGGACTCTCATACATTGCTGGTGGCACTATCAAATGATACAACCACTGTGGAAAGCAGTATGGTGATTCCTTAAAAAGTTGGAATTAGAAATACTATTTGACCCAGCAATCCCATTACTAGGTATATATACTAAAGAAGTGAGAGCTGGGACAAGAACAGATGTATGCAGAGCTATGTTCATCGCAGCACTATTTACAATAGCCAAAAGATGGAAACAACCTAGGTGTCCATCAGCTGAAGAATGGATAAGCAAACTATGGTACATACACACAAAAATACTATGCAACCCTAAAGAATACATAGAATCTTCAAAACACTTCATAACGTGGATGAACCTGTAGGACACTATGCTGAGTGAAATGAGTAAATAAGTCAGTCACAGAAGGACAAATATTGCATTAGTGTGTTATTGTAAAAAATCAAGGAAAGGTTTATATATGGAAGGAAATTTTCTTTGTTGGTTACCATGGGTGGAGGGGAGGGGAGGAAACACTGTTAGATAGGAAGAGACAAATATTGATTTGGGTGAAGAGAAGGGCAATGTACCAAATGTAAATATCAACACGGTGGCACCAAGGAAGATAAAGACATAGAGAGGTGCATGGGAGTACAGACAACAATGAACCTTTTTGTGCATACAATACTGTGTTGTTAGTGAAGGCAAACATTGATCTATGGGTGGATAGATGGGTGGACAAGTTGAAATATCAGGTATGTCTATGTAGGAGGGAGTGTGCCTATGACCGTGTATAGGGTTGGCAGACAATATTTCTACATGTGTATTTGTATGTTCTGTAAGAATTCTCAGGCATATAGTAGATCTGACAAGGGACAAGGTTGTAGTCACTTCTTGGCCACAGCCAGCTATCCAGAGGGAGTGAATAGTTGGACCTGTGGGTTTAGGACCGTGATTGTAGGAGACATCAAGCTCTATTGTCATAACACTACATAAAAACATTCTTCTACATCCTACTTGGGAGAGTAGTGACTGAGATCTTAAAAGCTTATAAGCAGCCATTTAGATGTAACAATGGGTCTCTCCTTGTCCAGAGCAAAGGCTAATGAAGAAAACCAATGATGCATGGAAACAATTGATCCAAGCAACTAGTACACCATGCAATTCTTAGCTCATATGAGTATAAGACCAGAAGAATTAGATGGTGCCTGGCTACCACTATCAACCACTTGGAGGGGGATCTATGTAGGCGATCCTGGATAGAGTGGGAGAACAATATGGAAAAAAACTCAAAATCATAAAAAGAAAAAAAAAAAGGGAGCAGGTTTGCTGTTCTGATAGAGCCTGTTGGAACTCCTGAGACTATGGCCCCTAGCTACCTTTCAGGTCTGGAATTGAATCCACTACTGTGGCTTCCAGCCAAACAAAAGACAGGTATATGAGCTGAACATTTACATTAAGTAGATACACTCCTTGAAGGGATCAATCAGGGGAGAATAGAAGGGCTGTGTATGCACAGAGAGACAGCTCGGGAGCCCAGGAGTGCATGGTGGGGAAGGACACAGGGAAGAGGTAACTATGGGGAGGAATGGGAGGGGAGCTGTTGTATTGTGGTAAATTTGCAGTCAGTGTCATGAGACAAAAGTGTATGTGAGCTGCTGTATGGAAAACGAATTCACTCTGTAAACTTTCACCCAAATCACAATAAAAATTAAAAAAGTAAGAAAGGAAGGAAGGAAGGAAGGGAAGGAGGGAGGGAGGGAGGCTGAGGGGGAGGAAAGGAGGGAAGAAGGAAGGAAGGAAAAAAGGAAGGAAAGAGAAGTACAAAGAGGTTCTGTGTAGAAGTGTCTGTCTAGGTACTCAGCAGGAAAATAACCTCCTCCTTTGCCATCAAAAGGACTCCTTGCATAACCATTGTGCCATGAAGTGCCATGAAGATTTTAGTCTGTATCTTTTTTAAACTTCTGAATCCAAGGGGCCAACCAGAGTGCCCAAGTCACTGCTGATGGCACTGCTGAAGGCCTGATGGATGGGGGCAAGTGTGAGTGAGCAGAAGACATGGTATTTGCCCAGCTGGGCTATAGTGCCTAAGGCATTTGACTACTAACCAGAAGGCTGGCAGTTCAAACGTACCAGCCACTCCTTGGAAGGAAGACTGGGCAATCCACTTCTGTGGTGATAGCACCTTGGAAACCCAAGGAGGGGTTGCTATGAGTCAGATCTGACTTGATGGCCATAAGTTTGTTTTTGACTTTTGGTGGGCCTTATCCCAGACCTGAGCAGTCACTGTGCTGCTGTAGGGCCTTATTCACAGCAAGGAAAGAACACGCATGTGAGAACAGGGTCTGCAGAAAGACTGAGACTATGTGGACAAGTTGATGGTCCAATGCCTGTGATGGTGCAGTAGTGGCTTATGCTGAGAATTGGGTCATTAGACAACCCTCAATGTTACTGGCCACATGAGTGAGCCAGCCCTTCTGCTGAGCACTTTTGTTGGCTGGCCAACTTCCACTTGTGGTCCTGTCTATAGCCTGTATGCTTAGAGAACAGCCTATAGTCAGAGACTTGGGAGGTCAGGTACCTGGGGAATGGGACACTTGGGGAATGGGGTACTTTTACCCTAGTTCCTGAGACACCTGTAGTACCCAGGCAGGGTGTAAGCAGAGATGAGCAGACATTTACCACAGTGGCCATTGGGACAGGGTGTCAGCTTCACGGACATGCTGAGAGCCTTATCCAACTTTCCTCTACCAGTAGGAACAGAACTAAGTGCCTGCCAAACACCTCCCAGATAGCTTTTAGAGGGCACCATAGCCACAGCCCACACCCCACTAAACTGTCAATAGGGCCCTGGAATTGGGTGTGCACCTTAGCACCTGCCCAACAACACACTGTGCTGGCACAAATATGGGAAGATGGGCTACAAGTGGTCAGAGTCGAGTCATAGGGCTGCTCGGGAGTGGTATAAAGGACTCCAAAAGCCACCTCCTCACAAATGCAGGCCCTGGGCATAAAGGAGACAGGACCTGTGACAGCAGGGCAGCCATATTGGTCACTGATGACATGGCAGGGACAGGCCCTATGACAGCAAGTGGCTTTGGTATAATCTGGGGTGCAGCAGGCATAGACTTTGTGACAGAGGGGGGCCTTACTGGGCATCAAGGATATGGCGGGCATAGGCCCTGTGACAGTGAGTTGCCTCACTATTATTAGGGTTGTGGTGGCGACAGGCCTTGTGACTATAATCAGGGGCATGGTGGGCATGGGCTCTGTGACAGCAGGAGGCCTCAGTATAATCAGAGGTGTGGTAAGAATAGGCCTTGTGATGGTGGGGGCCTCATTGTAATCAGGGGCATGGCAGGGAGAAGCCTTGTGACAGCAGGTAGCCTCAGTGTAATTGAGGGTGTGGTGGGAGAGGCCCAGTTGCAAAGGGGTACTTCACTGTAATCGGGGTGGCAGAGCAGGCCCTGTGACAGAGGGACATAAATGTAATCTAGGGTATGGCCAAGGTAGGCCCTGTGATGGAGGGGTAGCATCAATGCAATCATAAGTGTTGTGTTGCTGCAGGACGAGGAGGTGAAGGGATCTCAGGGATATCTCTCAGATCAGGGCTGTGTTGGGCCTTTTTGCAGAATGAAGTAATGAGAGGGAAAGTCAGCAGGGAGTTCTTGGCAGAGGGACCTGCAGATACTGAGGCATGGAGAACAGTGAGCTTTGGGATTTTAGGGAAGTGATAAGGAGGCTCTTGCATGTAAAGTGTGAGTAATGCTGAGAAGGAGCCAGCAAGTAGTCCTGGGCCAGCTTTTAGACAAACTTGGTGACAAAGAAAGAAACAGCTTCAGGTCCAGAATTGGGAGCATGTGGGTTAAGGGCAGGCAGAAGGCCCTTGGCTCTGTTTGGGAATGACGTCTTGTCCTAGGTGTTCTCTCCCTGCAGTCTTACACAGCCTAGAAGTTCTGGAGAAGACTTTTATTTGTGTCCCATCACAGAAATCAGAGAAATGGATCCTGGTCTGGGGACACAGGAAGACTGGGATGGGGCTGAGACTCTGGACCCCTTACTACTCAACTCACCTGTTTAAATGATTCTCTTAGACTAAGCAATGACCTCTCATGGAAAAGTGCAATTTTGCTGTTTCCCTTCCCTTGTCCCTTCTTGGGGATAGCTCTCAGCAGGCACTGTGCCATGGCCTCAGCTCACTGTGAGAAAGGTCCTTCCTTACCTTGGGAGCACAATGAAAATATGGAGAAAACCCATCCCCTTCTATGGCAGCTGGGCAGGTGGTGCTAGACAGGTTGGGGGTAAGGGGAGCCATCAAGATCCTTTTGCACACTGCTTACCAACACATACATGGTATCTACAGGCTGGCCCCTGACTGTGGCAATGATAATTAACACACAAGCAATCATCTATGGGCTGGCCCAAGATCACAGCAATGATCACCAATGCATACACATCACTGACTGGCCAGCCCTCAGACTGCAGCAACTCATAGTACATGACCAATCAAATAGCAAAATACATCTACCAGAATTCTAGTCATATCTCCTCATAGTAGATGCACTAAAAATCAAAGATATGCACTAAAAGTCACATAGGCATGAGTGGACCATGAGATATCGTAGAAAGCACTGACTTTGTTGCTGGACCACAGCTTCAACCCTGTGGTGCTACTCACTGGCCTCAAGACCTTGGGCAAGCCACTTTACCTTTTAGGTCTGTTTCCTCATCTGTGAAATGGGCACCTCTTTCTTAGGGATCTCTGGTTGAACTGACCTGAATCTTGCCCTGGACTCCAGTGCTGTCCATGCGGCTAGCCACGTTGACTGTATTGCCCCAGATGTCATACTGAGGTCTTCGGGCCCCAATCACCCCAGCCACCACAGGGCCAACATTGATGCCTGTGAACAACAGCAGCAGGGTGGTGTTAGCAGGGAATATGTGGTTAGCACAGCCTGGAAGCCCAATGTGCTTTACTCTGGACAGTGTTCCCCAAGAGAGGGCACTACTCCTCCAAGGTCCTAGAATTCCAGAGCCATCTCATCTAGACCTCTTTCCTAAAGCAAGGACCTCTGCAGCACCATGGTGAGGTGTACCTCTGCAGGTGAATGGCCCTATAGGGAAGCTGCTCCCTCCTAACCTCTAATTAAATTGTGTCTTGGACTATCACAGATTTTTCTGGTAAAACTTTTTGCATTTGAAAAATAAAAAAAAAGAATTTAAAGTTTTATGAACTACTTATAGATACAGTTTTATAAAATCTAAAAAGGAACTTGAACATCAAATATTTTCCCTCCTTATTTTGCAATGAGGGAAGAGGGCCCAGGGAAGACACACACTGTGGTCTGAGTCCACACTGCTGCCCTCTCCCCAACCAGGCCTCCTCCCGGGCTGCCCTATTGCTTCAATGCCAGGTTGCCTGTGCCAGGAGACAGGAATCATTGTCATGCAGCCAAGATGGAATCAGAGGTGCCTCTAAAGTGTCTGAGACAACCTGGAGATTTTTAATGGGTCTCATGGTGAAGCATATTCTCTTACATAACTGGGTTTTAGAAATGACTCTAAAATGTCTGAGACTCTGTGTCCTATAGCTATATCCATGTTATCCGATTGGCACTGTCTCCTGCCTGTGGGACTAGGAACACTACCTTGACCCTGTACCTAGGAGACCCACCAGGAGCCTCGTAGCTACAACATAGGGGTACAATGAAAGTGTTGAATAGGTTAGAGACATGTCTTACCCACACGGAGGACAAAGTCATTGTATGATTGATAGTTGATTTCATCCAGGACATCAAACATCTCAATGGCAAAGTCTGCGAGTATGCTGAGGTGGGAGGTGATGGACTTCTTAGCCTAGGTGGGAGCAGATGGGATAATTAGATTTAGGTGAGATAGGCCCTGGATGATTTTCATCCCCTGGGGATGTATTTTTACCATTCCCCAGGAGTCCCAGTGCACATTATACACCCACTTTACAGGAAGGGACTGCATGAGAGCCTCAAGTATGGAGAGGCAGAGCAGGACTCACCCCAAGGGTGGCCTTCCCCTCCTTACACGGGCCCCACAATTGGGGTGGGACGGAGCAATCAGGGCAGGCAGAAGAACAGATGAGCAGACTCAAGCTCTGCTCCAGGTGTGTGCAACTTTCCCTGGGCCACTGCAGAGTGAGCACAGAATACTGGGAATACACACACAGATTGGGGAACACCTGAGAAGAGCAGCTCTCATGTTGAGATCTATGTTTTTTGGAGAAAGAGGTGTTAAAAGGTGTTTCTTTTCTGAAAAGGTGATAACTGTAGAATTTTCCTTTTAAACATGATGTGAAGGTTTTCTAGTTTTTCTCCTTTAGGAAAATTTTACTAGTCCTCAAAATTGGGAATGAATGCATTTTTCAACCAGTTTCTTGCACTGGACTCTAGAGGTTACTGGGGGTGAGTGTGGGGTGGGGGTGAGAGAGAATCCAATAAATAGCTCTCCGTATCTGAAATAGGAGCCCATCCACACACAGGAGCTCAGGGAGATGGAGAGCAAGTGTGTTCTGAGAGTGCAACCCTAGAGGAAGACCAATTCCACTGTGAGAGCCCTGTGCTCTATGAAGAGCATGCCACAACTGAGATCTCTCCTTTGTTGAGGCTGCAGGAAAGATTAAGAACAAGCTGGGAAGAACAGAAGAGGTCAAGGGGCAGCAGACTGGTCTGAGGTTGAAAATGTGATTATAACTGTGCACATGAATGTGAAAATGGACAAGTTAGAGAAAACCCACCAAGACTTCAGTCAGGGCCCTTCATTCTCCAGGCAGCACTGACACCTCTGCCTTGGCCTGAACAACAGATGCCCCTCAGTCCAAGTTGGCCACCTCCCCCTAGGCTGCTACAGCTTGGAAACAACACAGATTTCCATCTGTGGTAGTTAAAGTTATGTGTCAACTTGTCTGGGCCTGGTTTTGAGTGGCTGGGCAGCTGGATGTAGTTACTTCCCATGAGGAGACTGCTAATCAACTTCATGGTTGAATCTGCTGTGAGCAGCTGAGTAGCCACCTTATGGACGTGGTCTGTTTCCAGTATATAAGGAGAAACTTTGAGAAAGGTCTTCAAGCTTTTTGGCATGCTTGGATCCTGCATTTAGCCATTTTCATTCAGCAGCCTGCCATGTTGCCTACCGATGTTGGGACTGTTTCTGGACATGAACTAGTGGTCTGCCATGTTACACTATAATCTTGGGACTGTGCCATTCTACTTGTTGACCTCAGATTTGTCAGCCTCAGAGCCAGCAGCTGCCTGAGTTAAGAGATGCCTCCAGCTCCAGTGGGCCAGAAGCAAGTGGGAGAGCTGAAGCCCAAGGTTGATGGAACTTCACCCAGACCTAGAGGTGAATTTGGAGCTCTGGCAGCATAGTGCCTAAGGCATTTGACTGCTAAACAGAAGGCTGGTGGTTCAAAGCCACTCCTCGGAAGGAAGTTTGGGCAATCTACTTCTGTAGTGAATATCGCCTCAGAAACCCAAGGAGGGGGTCACTATGATTTGGATCCGACTCAATGACAGTGTTTGGTTGGTTGTTGGTTAGCCTCCTAAACTGTAAGAGAATAAATCTCTATTTGTTAAAACCATCCACTTGTGGTATTTTCTGTTAGAGCAGCATTAGAGAACCAAAACACCTTCCCAAGTGTTCACAAGCCCTTCTACACACAAGGCCTGCTGTAGTTCAGAATGACCAGGGGTAGGAGTGAGTGTTTCCTTTTCCCTCCTCCTGTTTTCATGGTGACATCCCCAGTAGGGTTTGGAATTACCTGAAGTCTGGAGTCCTAGACTGAGGAAGACCATGAGAGAAAGTATATGTGGAGCAGGCACAGGCATCTTATATGTTACTACATATGAACCCAGTCTGTTCTTTTTAACACCAAACCCTGCAGCTGCCTGAGTTAAGAGATTTGAATTAGAATTAGAATTGCTAATATGGAGTCCCCCTGCCCTCCCAGCACACCTTCCCTCCCAGCACACTTTCGCCTCCAATAACTGGATGAAGCAAGCTAGGGAACTCAGACCATCTGCTTGAAGATGTCAGCACCTAGTCCTACTGGGTATTTTTGGTGCAGATGCTCTTCTTTCTCCAATAGCCAGTCCTGATACCACTCAGCTCCATCCATGTGGATAGGCATGAGGAATGACACACACTCTCCAATGGTTAGAGCCAAGAATGTCATCCTAAATGACATGGCCTTTTGCTTCAGGACACTGCCTTTATTTTTCCTTTTTCTTTTTCATTAAAGCTAATGCAACATGCTTCTTAAGGAAAATTCACCAGAAAACACTTTCTCCTCTGGTGTCTCGAGAAGCTCTAGTAGCATCGTGCCTAAGGCATTTGACTGCTAACCAGAGAGCTGGCAGTTCAAACTCACTAGCCACTCCTCAGAAGGAGGGTTGGGCGATCTACTTCTGCAGTGATACCCAAGGAGGAGTTGCTATGAGTTGGATCTGACTCGATTTGTTTGGTTCTGGTATCTTAGGGGATGAACCAGTGAATGCCTTGTCCTGGGAGTCTTGTGAATTCACTGCGCCAGAGCAGTCCTGTTGTCTCCATGAGGTCCTGCAGGACCACCTACTGACAGTCATCACACATGCAATCAATTAAGATGGCTGGGTAGGCCCTAATCTCCCTATGACTAATGTCCTTAGAAGAGGAGAAGAGACACAGAGGGAGGAGGTCATGTAAAAACAAGGCAGAGATTGGAGTGATGCTGCCACATGCCCAGGACAACCTAGGACCACCAGAAATTGGAAGAGGCAATAAATGATTCGCCACTAGAGCCTTTGGAGTGAGTATAACTCTACTGACACCCGAATTTAGACTCCTATTCTCTAGAACTGTCAGAGAACAAATGTCTGCTGTTCTAATTTCCCTAGTTTGAAGTACTTTGTTACAGTAGTCCTAGGAGACCACTTCCTATTGTAGAGATCCTCCAGGTCCTTGCCAGGCTGTTCTGTGGCTATGCTGGGACCTGGGGCTGGACTGTTGCCATCACCCTGCTGACCCCTTCTGCCTATTGGGCCTGCACAGAGCATACTGGGATGGCTTCCTGCCCTGTGTTACACACCCCCAGGTAGGCTTTCATGTGGCACATTTTCAGGATTCTCAGAGTCACTGCACACTCCCCATACACGTGTTTGCAGTGTCCCCACCTCAGGGGTGAGTATCTGGCCCTAGAACCCATGATCTATGTTTCAGTTGGTAGATAGCCTGGTGTCACTCTGGAGCCCAGGTATAAGGACAAGCCACCATAACTTGAGGAAGGGCAGACGCAGCATTTTACCCAGAGCTATTTGGAACCATACCTAGAGCATAAGCCCCACAAAAATGAGAGGCAGTGTTTGTTCCACTCCCATGTCTCCAGGTTTACAGCAACGCCCTACAGGGAAGGTACCCACTCAGCTTTTGTTAAAGGTATCTTATTGCCCCACAACTGGCATGAAAGGAGTTGGGAGGAAGGGATATGGCTTCACTCTGTAGGGGATCTGGCATCTGGGCTGTTTTCCTGCTGGGAGGGCCAACCCCTGAGCTGCCAGGAGTGGGGTGATGTATTGTTTCAGGCAATGTGTAGGTGGGGCACCACATCCAAAGAATGAAGTCTATGGTCCTATGGATTGGGCTCTCAGCCCAATAGTGCAAAGATCTACATGTACAACACCTACCCCAGGAAGATGCACCCACCTACTCTAGGGTGCATCTTAGCTCAATCAGCGATGAGATACCAGAGGGGCAGCATTCACATAGAGGGAAAGCTGGACAGACAGGAATGCATAGTTAAGAAGGGCACAGGGAGGGGGTAGACCCAGGGAGGAGAGGGGAGGACAGTTTTTTATGGCTGGGATGGTAATCATCAGGGCATGAAATTAAATGTACATGAACTTCTGAATGTAAATCAAATTTGCTTTGTAAATTTGTACCCAAAGCACACACACATACATACAAAAATAAAAGGAGGAAAAACATAAAAAACAAACAAACAAAAAAAAACCCAAACAAATAATTGTTTTTTTAAAAACAAATAAAAATAAACAAAGAATGAAGGCTGCTGAGGGAAGAGGAGTGCAGGGTCCAGGGGCTAGTGGTAAGTATGACTGGAGACAGGTGTTCTCAGATACCTCTGTGGTGTTCCCTTTTATACTCATCCACCCTCCTCAGCTAAACTTGTTTGCTTCACCAAATCACTAGGTGTGGAGCACACTACAGAAAACAAAACAATGCTGAGCTCAGACTGGTTATGCTAGAAGAATACTCAATGGGAGGACAGCAAGGAGTCCCATCTACTTGGTGCTGGAGGGCAGAGACTCAAGGAAGCTCCCTGTGACCTGCCTCTGGGCTGAGTTTCCATAGGAGACTATCTGAAGAAAGCCCCCTGGTGAAACAGTCTGCAAGTAGTCCCCTTACCCAGTCCAGAGGGCATACCTAGGTGGGGGAATGATAGAAGGGGGAGAGAGGATGGAGGGGTAGTGCTCACTGTCACAGGGCAACTTGGGGTGGAGCAAGGACTAACAGCCCAGGCCCTCACATAGCACTCACCTTGGCCCCTGCCATGGGCGCCAGCCCCACAGCCGCCATGTACGTGCTCCCAATGGTCTTTATCTTCTCTAGGTCCTTATAGAAGTCTTTCTCCATGAGCTTTGTTTAAAACATAAAACTGTTCAACATTACATAACATTTTAGACAAGTCACCGTAGTTTTCAGCCACCATGAGCAACAACAGAGGGACAAGCACATCCTGAAAAGCAATCTTCCTCCTCTGTTTTGGGGCATTGGATGAGTTCAGGGACTGAACTGAAATCTGTAGGCCTGGGGGCTTCTGAATGAGAAAGCAAGGAAGGAAGTGTAAAGATACAACCTTGACTTTCACAACTGCACTCAAGATCCTTCAGGGAAAATCTGCAGCTTTGTTCTAAATGTAGTCAGGGCTGAGAGGGCCCACAGTACCCTGTGAAAGGGTCCAGTAGATGCCCAGTAGATGGGACCCATGACATTCCCTAGCCTGGTTGTGGTCACCGAGAGGGAAAAGCACCTCAGCACCCAGCTGTCAGCCCAGTGACTGGTGGCTTCCTACGACATCCTAAAGAAAACTGCAGATTGCTTTCCTTACGGAAAGGTCATGGTTAATGTGGACTCTCAGAAGCAGAGGGAATGTATTTCCCCAGGATGTTTTGTCCCCCCAATCCCACCTATAGAACATGTGGTACATTGCTGGACACATATAAAATTTCACTAGGTAAAGGAACACCTCCTTAGCCTACATAGCACCCACAAACAGACTACTCAGGAGCACATGGGGCTTAGGATAAGGGAACATGGACATTACCTCATCAAAGTCCGCAATAATCTCATTCAGGAGGCGCAGACACTCCACTCCCATGTTGTTGCCATCCAGCTCAATGTAGAAGTCATTGAAGTTAGGGATGGAAGCAAACATGACACCTACTTGTGAGTATGACTGGTAATAAAGGTCCTAGAGGGGCCAAACAATGAGTGAACATCATTAGATCTGCAGGCATGAGGGCCAGCTCTGGGAGAGAGGGCTGGGAAGGACACTACTTGTCACTGAGTCACAGGACACAGGACTCTCTCACTGGTACTGTCTCATGTTACTGCAAATGAAATGATGAGTCTATTTTATAGATAAAGAGCTCAAAGAGCTCAGTCTCTAAAACTTGCTCCAGTTCACACAGCCAACAACTATGGGACTCATAGATGTAACCATAAAGTCCAGCTACTCCCTTGCATTACCACCTTGTGCTTAGTGATACAAGGAGATGGTAGTGGGGATAGATGTGATTTTAGAAAAGCAGTGTACTCTGGATGGTCTGACGCATAGCTGAATTAAATATCTGCCCTGAGAAACAGCTAAAGCCAAAGCAGTTCAAGCTGAATTCTGAAGTTTCATTTGTATTTTTGGCACCTGAAATAGGACCTAAATCTTTTTGCTTTTGAATCATCATTTTTAAGCATCTTCTTTGTACTGTACTGTAGTCACAGCTTCTTACTGCAATAGTTGAAGGCTACTAAGAAGTTACTATACTAAATACCATGAGATGAAAATGAGTACACATATGCTGAAAGAGATGTGCAAGCAAATCATTCCACAGCCAGACAAATCTATTGTATTTAAGGTAAACATTTGCCAAAAATTATCTGCAAGGGAAGAGAAACTTGACTCAACATTTTCAGGCACTGAAATAAAGTGCTTTTTCTCCCCATGGCTATGGTTCCTCAAAGTCCATTTCCTCTCTCAGCGGATGATGAATGCTGATTTCTCTCCTTTGTGATCAAAGATTAGAGCAAATGAATTCCAGGGCTCTGTTGACCCCACCTCCTGGGAGTGTCCAGCTGAGCCCTACCCTTCTGGACCTGCAAAGGGGCCCATGAGGGGCTGGGATGCACTCAACCAAGGGGTGACTGAAAGTTCTGAGAGGAAGCCAGCATTGTAATTTGCAGCAGAGAGAAATGGCTATAGAGTAACTGCATGTTGGCCCTCCAGTTACAAGTCTGCTACCTCAGAACTAATCAACATCTCTTCACATTACACCTGCTCCAGGGCTGGAGGTGGGAGCTGAGATTAGAGCTCACCATGTTCCTGGGATTCGACATGAGGAAGTGCTGGGCTACATGGGCTGGCAAGAGGTTGAAAAGGATCCTCTTATTGTCCAGTTTGACCCTCTCCATGTCATCGCGTTCTTCTTCTGCCTGAGAAAGACCCATGACTTTCAGTTAGTTCCGAGAGGACCGTCATCCGCCTACCCCCATCCTACCTCATCCAGATCCTTCAAACTCAACTACAAGTGAACCTGGCTGCTCTCTATCCCCTCACCAGACAGACCTTGAGACCAAGTTACAGTGGCCAAAGGAGCCATGGATTTCTAGACAAGACAACACCTGGCCAATGGAACTCTCAAAGCACAGACAAGGACATCACTGCTATCCTCAGGGTCTGCCCCAGCAGCTCTAAGGCATGTTCTTGGTTGTGCAGGCCATGCCAGCCTTAGGAGCAGCTGGAGCTGCACTCTGCCCCAGAATACTGTAAACTAGGTGGACTGGACATCTCCCCAAGTCTCCTCATTTTCTCCAGAATGCCCTTCTTCCTGTGCTAGGAGCTCATTCCTTCCTGAGACTAGGAGCTGAGTAGAAAGGCACAAGGGCCTTGAAGAGTACAGATGCAGATGCAGAGGAATCAGCAGAGGGCTGACTCAGCATCCGGCCAAGGGGGTTAAGGTGGCAGCCAGGCCTGAGGTGACAGCCATGAAGAAAGAAGCAGGAGAGGCTGTGGCATGTTAGATATGTAGCCTTGCAGAGATTAATAATCTAGGAAGGCTGAACTCCACCTTGTCAGCCACCCTGCAGGATCAAGAGGCTATGGGTAAGTATCGACTATAGCAGCTGGTTGGGCACAAGCACTCAAAAACAGGAGCTTCTGTGATCTAATGCTCCTGACTCGGCACTTGGTTTATATCTGACCCAGACAAGAAGCGTGGGGTTGATGCCATTGTTCTGAGCCTAGGGGAGAGCTCTGAGTGTTTTGCAGCATGTACTGAGGGTCCAAGTTCATCAGCAATAAAAACAGTGTAATGTTGCTCTGGCTTATGTCCCACCTATAACACACAGCGGATAGGAATACAAGTGGAATGTGCAGTCTCTGTGCTCAGTGTCCTTATCTTAAATGGGCAAAAAATAACCAGTTTTAGAGGCACCATTCATAGGGTTGGTGTGCTGCCTAGAAGCCTCAGAAAGTGAAGCCTACTTTTGTTATTGTTGTTGTTGTTATTATTATTATTATTACAGCTAGATCTGGGCCACATGGTCTAGAGTGGGCTTTTCCAAATCCTGCAGGCAGGACTAATGTCAGAAAGAAAAGCCACAGCAGAGAGTGCACCTGCATGCCAGGCTCTGTGTTTCAAGTTGAATGTGAGTATGACAAGTGTTGGCAACTCTCTATAACTATTCCTCATTTTGTTGTTGTTGTTGTTATGTGCTGTCAAGTCAGACCCGACTCACAGCGACCCCTTCTTGGGTTTCTGAGGCGGTATCACTATGGAAGTAGATTGCCCAACCTTCTTTCCAAAGAGCGGCTGGTGGGTTTGAACAGCCAGCCTTCTGGTTAGCAGTCAAGTGCCTTAGGCACTATGCTACCAGAGCTCCTATTCTTCACTCTAGGTATGGTCAAAACATCTGGAAGCCACTGATTTCCAGCAGTGGACAGGCTTTTTCAGCACATATTCCTGTCAATAACAACATACTGAACATGTGCCTTTCCAAAGCACACACATTTATAGTCATATGTGTTAAGGAGCCCTGGTGGTGCAACAGTTAACCATTCAGCTGCTAATCAAAAGGTTACCAATTTGAACAACCAGTCAGTCTGCAGGAAAAAGCCCTGACAATCAGCTCCTGTAAAGTTTTCAGCCTAGGAAACTCTATGAGGCAGTTATATTCTGTCCTATAAGATTGCTAGGAGTCGGAATCGATTCAATAACACACAATAATAAGATAACCATGTGTTAACATGTTATGCACTAATACATACAAAAGAAAAAATCTAAAGAATGAGATAAAGAGGAAGTAAATATTTTTAAAATAATAGTTTTCATGACATAAACAATTTGTTCTCTTCAACATACCATTATTAATGTTAATCTATTTTAGTGAGCACAGTGTAACTGAATATGAGTTAATAAAAAAATTGTGCTTTATCACTTTGTAATTAAAAGATCTGTTGCCACATTCATTCTATTTCACTTTTTGAGTTGAATAGGATCAAAGTGTGTTGTCCTTCTTAAATTTTCATCTATATATTTACTAGGAGCCCTGGTGGCACAATGGTTAAACATTTAGCTGCTAACCAAAAGGCCAGCAGTTCATTTGAACCCATCAGCTATTATGCAGGAGAAAGATGCGGCAGTCTGCTTCTATAGATTATAGCTTTGGAAACCTATAGGGCAGTTCTACTCTGTCCTACACAGGGTCACTATGAGTCAGAATCAGTTCAAAAGTAAGGGCTTTATATATCAACCTATCCATTACATGCAAAGGTTTCTCCTGAAATGCAACTGATAAATAAATGTTCATTTTCCCCAAGCTAATGAACGAATGAACAGTTGCAGTGTTATATTTTTAACAAATGAAGTGAAAAACCACTGAAATTCTCTGTTTATAAGATTCTTTCCAACCAGCCAGGAAACCCTAAGCATTTTTAAGACTTCTTGTGGGAAACATATTATTTCTGTCAACAAAATCACACAATTTCACACATCTATTTACAAACTGTTCTCTCTTGGCATAGCTTCTTTCATAAGGCATTTCCTTTCTCACTTGCCAAAATTCTCAGAGGTTCTGTGTGCTTATATTTTAGAAATCATTTAGTAGGGGGCATTCTATTGATGATTACTAGGCACCTCAGAATAGGTCACAACTTTGGAACACTTATCTTTTGTACACAGAACAAAACAAAACAAAATAAGTGTAACCTGACAACTCTTCTGAACTCTGATGTTAGACAATCAGCAAAACACTGTGTGTTATAAATGACACTATGGTCATCCTTACAAAGCAGTACAGAGTTTCCCAATTATATCAAAACAAACAGTGAAATAATAGCCCTAACACCAGTTAGCACAAGAAGTCCCCAAAAAGTGAATGGATGTGCGGGGTGGTGCTGTCTTCCTGTGTCAAAAGCGACCCCCTGATGCAAGGACATCTGGCCAGAGTCAGATAGCCATTGACAATTCCATTTTTCATGTATTAGGGATGTATGCTTTTTAATTTTCAGATATAAATCATTGTAAAGAGTTTCTAACATTCTAGTCCAAAATGTCACAAAACTGTCTTACATGCCTTTTGGGGTACACAAGTCTCTCTTGGGAGACTATCCCCTGCTCTGCCAACCACTCATTTGTGGAGGGAGAGAGAGGGAAAGGGATGTGCCTAAGTACACAGAGCAGCTAAGACAAGGAGCCTTCAGCTCCAAGTTAGGAGAATTTCTAACTTTGGGGCTGAGTTTTTTCATGTTTAATTCCTTGGACAATTTATTTTCACTTGAGAATGAGATGCTCTGTAAAGAAGAGAGCATGGGTACCAGACAGTGTAGAGTTCTGTGCAGTACTTTGGGCTTAGCAGAAGGAACAATTTTGAGATGTGGAGTTTATCAGGTCTGTCAGGGAATACATGTTGCACATACCCAGAATAGCCTCCTGGCCCCTCCTCAGCCCATTATCAAGAGTGCTGAAGCATCAGTGCATCTGAGTGGGGTTGGCATTGGACCCCACATCCTTTAGGGCCCCTTCTACTTGACATTCTCCAAATCTATGAATCTGCCTAGTGGTTTACCCTCCTCCCTTAAGGAATATTCCCAGTGTTCACCATTTACTGGTTTTTCTACTACCCCCTTGAGGGCATGTGATTGGGTGGCCTGCCTGTCCAATGCAATGTGGACACAGTGATGGACATTACTCCTTGGCCAGAGCTTTCATTAGTAGTGCCCAATGCTCCAGCCCCTTTCCCTGCTGTGGCAAGTGAGGGCACTCCAGTGTCTATTGGCCAGGACCCCAAAGGACAAAATGACAGAGATGGCCTCTGAGCTAAACTTTAATGGACAGTAGTGAGAAGAAAGACAAGTCTTTGCTGATTAACACTTCTGACTTTTAAAGTGTTTGTGACTGTAGCATAAACCATACCTAAGTCCTTAGAATGCCACGTTTTAAGAGGGATTCTAGAGGATAGAACTCTGACAATCTTCTGTACTTTTCCCCTTTCCTCACTTCCTCACAAATTAGACCCTTATTGTGCACTACCTCTCCAACTCCACAAAATTCTGAACATGGCAGCCCCATTTAACATCTCTCATGTGCCCCTTGGGGATGTGTGGCCACTGCCCATTTCTCCATACCTGTACTAGGTCTAGGCCTTATATCACCTGGCTCTTCCTTGGCTAGCCTTGAAGACTTTCTCACTAAGGATGAGAATTACATGAAGCAGTTCTGGAACACCATCTTACTTCCAAGGTCATGAATGAATCTACTTGATAGCCTCTTCCTAAGCAGTCATCCCACCTTCACTAGGGACCTCCCAGAGCTGGGGCATTCACTGCTTTACAACTGACTTCATTCAACCTTAGCACTCTCAAGCTGCAGGAAACCTTCCTTATGCCAACTCAAAGTTCCCTCCCGGAATTTCTCACACACTATCCCTAGCCTATCCTAAGTATGTTTGCAGATCAGTCCCACAGGGATGAGAAGGCTAGATCCCCACTCTTTCCATGTCTGCCCTCTGAGTACCTTTGCTCCTTATTTGTGAGAAAGTTTCCAGACCCTCATTGCCCTGAATGTCCAGAACCTAGATGTCCACAGAGGCCAAAGAAGGGTCTATAGCCTCCCTTGGCAGGACACTCGCCCCAGTTTACCATTTGTCACCAGCAAGTATAAGGTTCTAGCCACTTTGGTTTCTAGGCTTCTTTCCATTTCTCACCAAGAAATGTTTTGAAAGCAGAATTCCTGTTCAGTTTTATCTCTTTCAGCGTATCCCAGCAGTTCAGCTTCCCGAAGTTAGCTGGATCCAAGCCTGACATTGACCTTCTCATGCCCATCTTCTTACCAATCTTGGCCTTCCCCTACCACAGCCACAGGAGGAAGTCACCACCAAAGGTGGGCAGGCCAGGGATGCTGGGATTCTCCAAAATCCACTGGAGACCTCCATCTTTGCCCAGCCATTTAAATCAGCTGTCATCAAGTTGAATCTAACTCATGGTGACCCCATGAGTGCCAGAGTAGAAAATGTGCTCCATGAGGTTTTCAGTGATTTTCAGAAGTGGATCACTGGGCCTTTATCCTGAGATTCCTCTGCATGGACCTGAACCTCCAACCTTTCAGTTAGCAACTGGGCATGTTAACTGTGTGAACTACCCAGAACTACACATAGCTGCTTTAGGATGACTTTCATGAACTTATATGCCTACATTTTCATGTAAATTTTTTTCCAACTAATGCACAAGAAGTTTACGGGCAACTTTTAAAATTATGTGACTAGTTGGCTATGGAAGACTTTCTGACCCAGAAACCTGGGCACTTATATCTGACTGCAAATTTTCCTTTCCCTCCACATTCAACTCAGCAGCTGCAATTCACCAGGTCCTACCAGAGGACCACACACCCATTTTCCAATCCCATCCCTGTTCTCAAGATCATGCTGCCTCTTTTCAGACTTTATCTACTTCCCATTAGGCATAAAATTAATGCAAAAAGGTTCTTATATCTTTTTAAAAGGTAAATGCATTTCAGTTAAGCCCTTTTCCTAATGCAGGTTTTTAAAATATAATTAATGTTGCTTTGAGTTGGAATCAACTCAACAACACACAACAATAACAACATGCTACAATGTGAAATATTAACTTTAAATTTAAAATCATTGATGAATTCAATGAATCAAAGATGGTACTCTAGATCTTTATTAGAAAATGAGGGAATGAACCTTTAAAGGTGGTAATTAGAATATATGTATGTAGGTCTGTGTTACTTATTCTATACTATCATGGGAAATCCCTTTATGTGTGTATGTGTGCATGTGTGTGTGTGTGTGTTTAGGGGGTTTCTATAAAATAGTTAATATCTTGATGCACCCATCCCTGTTCAAAGATGAAAACAACAGTGTTTCTTTGGCCTCCCAGCTCATTGTACCACAGTTTAAATTCTTCCAGAGGAGGTCTGTTATTTGTTGTGAGGGTATCGTATCTGGATGGTAGCTCAAAATCACATCATGAAGTGTTAGTGAACAAGACAGCAAATAAGGAATATAAAATACATCAAGTTTCTCCAACATCTGTCACCCCAGTAAACAATGGTGAACTAGGAAGGGCATGCTAGTTTCTGGGTAACAGAAATCTGATTCCACGTGAGTTTCTCTAGCAGAAGTATCATGATGTGTAAGTGTTGGGGAACTCTTTATTTGTTAGGACAAAGGTGTACTATAATAATTTAAAGCAAGGATTTGTCAGTGATTCATATAGAAAGCAAAATGGAGATCATTATTTGAAAAGCCATAAAGGATGGCCTGTGAGGAAAGTGTAGTGCTGGCATGTGATGGGTAAGGCCAGCCCTGCCCGAGGGAGATACGCTCTCCTGGCATGCAGAACTTTAAAGCCCAATGCTCACCCTACAAGGGGGAAACTGAGGTCAGACAACAGGATCCAGGCTCCAAACCGAGCATCTATCAAAAGCTCCTTGAGTAGAGCTAAGGCCCCTGTATGATTCCAGCTTCCCAAATGTGAATTCATATTTACACAGCACAAAATGGGGGTGCTTAGTGTGATGGGAACTCATCCAGGTCTAGGATCAAAATGTCAGACTACTACACTGAGAGGTTGCACTGTTACAGTTAGCATCTCCTGCCAGGATGGGAAAAAGCTGCCTTAATGTAGACTTCTATCAGCCTTCCTTCCTGGGCTGCATGTTCTCACCCAGTCATCTTGGTCACATTCTGCCCTGTACTCTCTTGATTTTTTATAGGCCCTTTCCTCTCTGATGGCATAGTACCTAAGGCATTTGACTGCTAACCAGAAGGCTGGCAGTTCAAACACACTAGCCACTCCTTGGATGCTGCCTAGGAAAACCAAGGAGGGATCACTTGGGTGATGAGTTAGATTTGACTCGACGGCAATGAACTAGGCTTTCTTCTCCTACAGAGCTAGAGTCTGCCTGACTCCACTCTGAGAGGTGGCAGAAGTCAAGAAGCACCAGCAGGCATCTACCACTTGGGGCCATACACATAGTGAGGAGGGTCATAGCTTTCCTAGACACTGTAAGGATTAAATGCCCCATTGATGGTACAGATGTGAGCTCCCTTTTTCTACACCACTCTCCCAGAAGAGAGGAGGCTTGAGTCACTCTGTATTTTATCAATGACTATTTTAAATATATACTTTATGTGATTTATAAATGTAACAGAAGTTCACTGCCACAAATCTAGATTTTTCACCATACATACCCCACAACAGTGTGAAAATCAACATTGTAATGGGGGAGTCTGCTGTAAGGTTCTTAAACTATGTGTGAGGTGGTGTAATATTACTTGAAGGAAGACTATGATAAATACTTACTAAAATAACAAAAGGGTTATAAGCTAATAAGCAAAAAAAAAAAAAGTAAATTAATTGGAATAGTAATGTGAATAGTTTAAACAGTTCAATTAAAAGGTAGAGATTTAAAGACTGGATATAAAATAAAGATCCAACTATATGTTGCTTATAGGAAACTCACTTTAAATAAAAAGTCACAAATAGGTTAATAGGTTAATGATGGATATAGATTTAAGAAGAAACCTGGATTCCCTATATTAATATCAGACAAAGTAGAATTCAGAGCGAAAGGATGATAAAGATGTCAAACCACCAAGAGGATATAATCCTAAACATGAATCAATCTAGTAACAGGTCCTTAAAATACTGGTGGTGCCGTTCTAAGGCTAACCAGAAAATTTGTGGTTCATATTCATACTCACCAGCCACTCTGTGGAAGGAAGATAGGGCAATCTACTTCCATAAAGATTTACTGCCTCAAAAACCCAATGGAGGTCACCATGAGTTGTAACAGACTCAACAGCAGTGGGTTTGGTTTTGGTTTTTATGGTAAAATATATACAGTATGAAACAATAGAAACTGTCATTCATCATTGGAGGGATTGAAAAAATGGTACAGTCACTGTGAAAGACATTCTGATAGTCGCTTATAAAATTAAACACAGGCTTACCATATGAACCAGTGATCACACTCGGGTATTTACCCAAATGAGATGAAAATGTATTGTGTCATAAAAACCTACACATGTATGTTTATAGCAACTTCATTTATAACTGCCAAAAAATGCAAGCAACCAACACATTTTTCATAGGTGAATGGATAAGCCAACAGTGATACATCCATTCATGGAGAATTATTCAATGATAAAATGAAGTGAGTTATTAAGCCACAAAGAGACATGGAAAAACCTTACCTGCATATTACTAACTGTCAGAGTCAGTTTGAAAAGCTACATACCATATGATTTCAATTTATATAACATTCTGGAGAAGACAAAACTATATAAACAGTGAAAAAAGATAAAAAGTTTTCAGCAGTAGGGGAAAGTGATGAATAGGTGGAGCACAGGGCATTTTTAGGGCGGTGAAACTATGCTGTATGATATTGTAATGGTGAACACATGAAGTTATGCATTTATAAAAACTCACAGGACTGTAAAAAATTTTGAACCCTAATGTCTTGTGTTGGAATCAACTTGATGGCAATTAGTATAGTGTAAATTATGGACTTTAGTTAATAATAACATATCAATACTAGTTCATCAATACTAACAAATGTACCACAAAAATGCAAGATGTTATTATAAGAGAAACAGTTTGTAGGGGGAGAAACGGGTAGATGGAAATTCCCACTGCACAATTTTTCTGTAAACTTAAAACTGCTCTAAGAAATGAAAGCAAAACCAAACTCACCGCCTTCAAATTGACTCCGATTCATAGCAACCCCCTTTGGATTTCCAAGGCAGTAAATATATGAAGCAAAAATTGACAGAACTGCGAGAAGGTCTATCTGCAATTATAGTTGGTGATTTCAATACCCTTCTCTCAAAATTTGATGTAATAACTAGATGGAAAAACAGTACATTTATACTGAAGATTAGAACACTATCAACCAACTTGAATTAATGTTGACATTCAAAAAACACACCATCCAACAACAGAATACATGGTCTCTTCAAGGGCACACACAATATGAGCAAAGAAATTTTAAAGGATTCAAATCATACGAAGGGTATTCTAGGGCCACACAGAATTTGATTACAAGTTAATAACAGAAAGATCTCTCAGAAATTGTCAACTAAGGAACATATTTGTAAATAAAAGTTGGGCCAAAGAAGATATTAAAAGAAAAGTTAAAAACTATTTTAAACAGAATGAAAATCAAGCTAAATGCTATATAAAATTATGTGGAATTCAGCTAAAATAGTATTTTGAGAAAAATTTATAACACAAAAAATCTATATAAGAAAAGAAGAAAAGTCTCAAATCAATAACTTTAGTGTCCAATTTAAGAAACTAGGAAATTAAGAATAAAGTAAATAAGACTAATCCACAAAACTACCATTTGTCTGCAAGTTTGTCATACCGTGGTGGTGGCTTGCATGTTGCTGTGAGGCTTGAGACTTTGCCACCATTTTTTTTTTTTTTTTACATTTTATTGAAATATAATTTATTACAGTGAAATACACAAAACTAAAGTGACATGGGTCAAAATATATATAATATATATATATTTTGTTGTTGTTATTGTTTTTGCAGTGTTCCCCTCCCTCCCACTATTGGTAATCAAAAAAGAAAGTTTCCTTCCACATATAAACCTTCCTTTGACTTTTTACAATAATGAACTAATACTACATCTGTCTTTCTATGATTGACTTATTTCCTCAGCATAATGTCCTCCAAGTTTATCTATGTTATAAAGTGTTTTGCAGATTCTACACTATTCTTTACTGTTGCATAGTATTCCATTGTGTATATGTACCACAGTTTGTTTATCCATTCTACTGTTGATGAGCACCTGGATTGTTTCCATCTTTTGGCTATTGTAAATAGTATGGCAATGAACATGGGTGTGCATATATCTGTTCTTATCCTGGTTCTCACTTCTTTAGGATATATGCCTAGTAATGGGATTGCTGGGTCAAATGGTATTTCAAATCCCAGCTTTTTAAAGAATTGCCATACTGCTTTCCACAGTGGTTATATCATTTGACAGTCCCACCAGCAGTGTATGAGAGTCCCAATCTCTCCACATGCTCACCAGAATTTGTTATTTTCTGTCTTGTTGAACTTTGCCATTAGTGTTGGGGTGAGATAGTACTTCATTGTTTTGATTTGCATCTCTCTGATGACTAATGATCATGAGCATTTCTTCATGAATTTGCTGCCTGAATATTCTCTTTGGTGAAGTATCTATCATGCCTTCTGCCCATTTTTAAATTGCATTGTTAATCTTTTTGTTGTTGAGGTGTTGGAGTTTTCTACAAATTTTAGAAATAAGTCCCTTGTCAGATATGTCATTGTCTAATATTTTTTTCCAATCTGTAGGTTCTCTTTTTACACTTTTGGAGAAGTGTTTTGATGCACATAAGAAGTTAATTTGTAAAAGGTTCCAGTCATCAACTTTATCTTCAGCTGGTTGTTCATTTTAGGTTATTCTTGATAGTCTATTTATGCCATAAATTAGGGCCCCTAAATTTGCCCCTATTTTTTCCTTGAGGAACTTCATAGTTTTAGGTTTCACACTTAAGTGTTTGATCCATCTGGAGTTAGTTTTTGTGTATGGTGTGAGGTGAAGATCTTGTTTCACTTTTCTACAAATGAATATCCAGTTTTGCCAGCACCATTTGCTAAACAGACAATCTATTCCCCATTTAATGGATTTCAGCCCTTTGTCAAAAATCAGCCGACCATAGGTCAATGGATCTATTTCTGGGTTCTCAATTCTGTTCCACTGGTCTATGTGTCTATTGTGGTACCAGTATCAGGCTGTTTTGACCACTGTGACTGTATAGTAGGTTTTAAGATCCAGAAGTGTGAGACCTTCCACTTCGTTGTTCTTCAGTAGTGCTTTGTTTATTCGAGGTCTCTTTCTTTTCCATTCAAATTTAGTGATTTGTTTTTCCATATCCTTAAAGAACGCTCATGGGATCTGGATTGAGATTACTGCATTGAATGTATAGATTGCTTTGGGTACTGTTGATATTTTCACAATGTTCAATTTTCCTATCCACGAGCATGACATGTTCTTCCATTTACATAGATCTCTCTTTTTTTTTTTTTGTAGTAGTGATCTGTAGTTTACTTTGAACAGATCTTTTGTGTCCTGTTTTGGTTACTTAGTGCTGCTCTGACAAAAATATACCACAAATGGGATGGCCTTAACAAACAGGAGTTTATTCTCTCACACTTGAGAGGTTTTAAGTCCAAGTTCAAAGTGCTAGGCTCTAGGGTCTGTGTCAAAGCCCCTCGAACTTGGGCTTCAGTTCTGCCTCTTGGTCCTGGCCCACTGAAGCTAGAGACATCTCTTTACTCAGGCAGCTACTGGCTAATGAGACTGTCAAGCCCAAGGTCAACAAATAAATGGCACAGTCCTGATGTTACCAAAGCACACAGCAGGCCATTAATTCAAGTCCATTTTAAGTCCCAAGGTCGGGAGAACATGCAGGCTGCTGAATGTGGCTACAGGCAGGGTCCAAGCACACCATAAGCTAGAGACCATTCCCAAAGCTGCTGCTTATATACAGGAAGCAGACCACATCTCTAAGGCAGCTACTCAGCTGCTTGTGGTAGATCCCACCATGGAGCTGATTGCCAGTCTCATCATGGGGAATAACTACCACCAGCTGCCCAGCCACTCAACCAGGCCCAACCAAGTTGACATAGAACTTTACCACAAGCCCCTAGTGAGATTTATTCCCAAATATTTTATGTTTTTGGTAGCTATTGTAAATGGTACTGATTTCCTTATTTCCTTTTCAGCAATCTCTTTGCTGGTTTAGAGGAATCCAACTGAATATTTTTATGCTGATTTATATCCTGTCACTATGCTAAATCTCTTTATTTGTTCCAATAGTTTTCTTGCTGAGCGTCTTGTGTTTTCTATGTATAGGGTCATATCATCAGCAAATAGAGATATTTTTACTTCTTCCTTACCAATTTGGATGCCTTTGATTTCCCTTTCTTGCCTAATTCCCTGACTAGGACTTCCAATACAATGTTGAGTAGAAATGGTGATAGAGGGCATTCTTGTCTACTTCCTTTCTGTAAGGGGAATAGTTTCAGTCTCTCTCTATTGAGAATAATGTTGGCTGTTGGCTTTGCATATATGCCTCTTATTATGTTGAATATTATTATGTTGAATTTCCCTTCTATTCCTACTTTACTGAGAGTTTTTTTTTTTTTTTTTTTTAACAGGAATAATGTTGGCTATTGGTTTTGCATATATTCCCTTTATTATGTTGAGGAGTTTTCCTTCTATTCCTACTTTACTGAGAGTTTTTTTTTTTTTTTTTTATCAGGAATAGGTGTTGGATTTTATCCAATGTCTTTTCTGCATTGATTGATAGGATCATGCAGTTCTTTCCCTTTGTTTTATTTATGTGATGGATGATGTTGATTGTTTTTCTAGTGTTGAACCATCCCTGCATATCTGGTATGAACCCCATTTGGTCATAATGTATTATTTTTTTCCCATATGTTGTGGAGACTATTGGCTAGGATTTTGTTGAAGATTTCTGCATGTATATTCATGAGGGATATTGATCTGTACTTTTTTCCTTTGTAGTGATGTCTTTGCTTGATTTTAGTATCAAGGTTATGCTTGCTTCATAAAATGAATTTGGGAGGATTTCATCCTTTTCTGTGTTCTGTAATAGTTTAAGTAGGATTGGTGTCAGTTCTCTGAACGTTCAGTTGAATTCTCCAGCAAAACAGTTTGGGCCAGGGCTTTATTTGTTGGTAATTTTTTTATGATCTGTTCAATTTCTTATTTTGTAATGGGTCTGTTTAAACTTTTCACCTCACTCTCTGTTAGTTTAGGTAAGTAGTATATTTCTAGAAATCTGTCCATTTCGTCCATAATTTCAAATTTGTTGGAGTATAGTTTTTTATAGTAGCCTGGTATTAGCCTTTCAATTTCTGTTCATTCTGTCATGGGGTTGTCCAATTAATTTCTTATTTGTGTTATTTGTATTCTCTCCTTTTTTTCCTTTGTTAAATTTGCCAGTGGTTTGTCAATTTTATTAATCTTTTTTAAGAACCAACTTCTAGTCTTGTTAATTTTTTCAATTTTCTGTTTCATTGATTTCAGCTCAAATCTTTATTATTTCTTTTCTTCTGGTAGGCTTTTTTTTTTTTTTTTGCTGCTCTTTTTCTAATTGTTGTTGTTGTTGTTGTTGTTATGTGCCGTCGAGTCATACCTGACTCATAGTGACCCCTCCTTGGGTTTCCGAGGCAGTATCACTACGGAAGTAGGATTGCCCAACCTTCCTTCCGAGGAGTGGCTGGTGGGTTTGAACCGCCAGCCGTCTGGTTAGCAGGCAAGTGTCTTAGCCACTATGCTACCAGAGCTCCCTTCTAATTGTTAGAGATGTTGTATTAAGGTGTTGATTTTGGCTCTGTCTTCCTTTTTTGATGTGTGCTTTTATTGCTGTAAATTGGTCTCTGATCACTGCTTTTGCTGTGTCCCAAAGGTTTTGGTATGTTTTGTCTTCATTCTCATTTGATTCCAGAAATTTTAAATTTAATTTTCTTATTTCTTCTATTACCCAGTCATTTTCAAGGAGGGTGTTATTCAGTTTCCATGTGTTTGCTCTTTTTCTGTTCATACTTCTAATTTTATAGCATTTTGATCAGAGAAGATGCTTTGCAGTGTTTCCATGTTTTTAAATTTACTGAGGCTTGCTTTGTGGCCTAACATTATTTATCCTGCAGAATGATCCATGTGCACTGGAAAAGAATGTATATTGTGCTGCTATTGGGTGAAGTGCTCTGTAGATGTCTATATTGGCAAGTTGGTGGACTGTATTGTTTAGTTCTTCTGTGTCTTTGTTGAGTTTCTTTCCAGTTGTTCTATGTTTCATTGAAAGTGGTATATGAAAGTCTCTGACTATGACTGTAGAGTCATTAATTTGTCTTTTCAGTTCTGTTACAGTGTCCAGTTTATGTATTTTGGGACTCTTTCATTGGGTGCATAGATATTTTTGTTATATCTTCTTGTTCATCCAATCTTTTAATCATTATATAATGTCCTCCCTTGTCTCTAATGGTGGTTTTTGTCTTAAAGCTAATTTTATCAGAAATTAATATTGCTACTCCTTATCTTTTTTGATTGCAATTTGCTTGATATATCTTTCTCCAACCTTTGATTTTTAGTCTATTTTTGTCTTTCTCTCTAAGTTGGGTCTCTTGTAGACAGTATGTTGTTGCTGTTGTTATGTGCTATAGAGTTGGACCCGACTCACAGCAACCCCTCCTTGGGTTTCCAAGGCAGTATCACTACAGAAGTAGATTGCCCAACTTTTCTTCCGAGGAGTGGATGGTGGGTTTGAACTGCCAGCCTTCTGGTTAGCAGTCAAGTGCCTCAGGCACTATGCTACTAGATCTCCTTGTAGACAGCATATTGATGGGTTATGCATATTGAATGTTATGTTTTCTTATCCAGTCTGCAACTCTCCATCTCTTTATTAGTGTACTTAATCCATTGGCATTCAGTGGAATTATTCACAAGTATGAATTTGTTGCTGTCATTTTGTGCTTTTTTGTGGTATTGCTGATTTCTTTGTTCCATATAATTTTCCATGCTGAGCTCATTTTTTTTTATGAATCATGTTACTACTTCCTTCGTTGTTATTGTTTAGTGTTTGCTAAATATTTTTGCTTGTCCTCTTTTTATTTTGATGTGAAAGTTTATCATTTTTCTTTGAGGTTACCCTGTGATTTATTATTTTCTTCACAAGTTTAGAACAGTATGTTCTATCTTGCAGTTCTGTTGATTTCCCTACCATTTAGAAGTTCTGTAACTACACAATTTTTTCCCTCTTTTTGATTTGTAGTTGTCCTCATTTGTCAATTGATGTCTCTAGTTCCCTGTTTACAATCTTGTAGGCTTATTTACTTTGGATACTTCCATAATTGGGTTGGTTTCTAGGTTACATCATCATGTGTGTTAATGGTTGGTTGTTGTTTGCTGTTGTTGGTTCTCTGTCCAAAGGACTCTGTTTAGCATCTCTAATAAGGTTGGTCTGGTTTTAACAAATTCCCTTAATTTCTGCTTATCTGGAAATGTCCTAATTTCATATTTGATGGAAAATTTTGCTGGGTATATCATTCTTGGTTTGAAATTCTTTTCTTTCAGGGTTTTATAGCTACCATCCCATTGTCTCCTCGCCTGCATGGTTTGTGCCAAGAAATCCAAGCTTAGTCTTGTTGGTTGCCCCTTGTAGGTAAAGTTTTTTCCCGTGCTGCTTTCACAATTCTTTCTTTGTGCTTGGTTTTGGTGAGTTTGATAATATGGTGATTTTCTTTGGGGTCTATCCTGTTTGGGGTTCATTAGACTTCTTGAATGGATATATTCTCATCTTTCATCATAACAGGTAAATTCTCTTCCAACATATCTTTGATAATTTTCCTCTGTGATTTTGTTTATGTCTTCCTGTTCTGGGATTTTGATTACAAATAGGTTACTTCTTTTGATGGTATCCTACATGAAACTTCAGATTTCTTCATTTTGTTTTTTCTGACTGATCCCTTTTCAAAGAAGTATTCAGGTATGTGTCTTCAATCTCATTAATTCTGTCTTCAACTGATTCAATTCTACTTCTTTGCCCTTTCAATGTGTTATCCATTTCTGAAAATTTAGTATTAATATTCTGGGTTTCTATCTGCAGATTTTGTATCATTTCTAATTTTTCATTTATTTTGTCATTTTGTTCTTGTATTTTCTTCCATAATTGTTCTAGGGTTTTCTTTGTGTTTTCCTCAATTTCATCAGTGTTTTCCTTAATCTGTCTCTCAATCTGTTGAAGGTACCTAAATATAACTCTTTTTAATTCTTTATGAGAGAGTTCCAATGCTGCTTCTTCCTCAGAAATGTGTTCTGGGTCTGTATCCTGGTCCCTTGTTTCTCCTGCTTTATCTTGCTTCTTTGTGTGGACTGTGATGTTTTGTTATCTTTGAGACAACCGATGTTTTGTGTTTATATTTAATTGGTGATTGTATGATAGAGTAATTCACCCAAGATTTTTATTTTCTTTGCTTTGTTTGGATTTTATCTAAGTTAGCAGGGTAATGTGCTCCTCTATTCACTAGTTGGCAGCACTTATACACTCATCATCTGTCTCCTTTCCCATTGACAGCCTCCCATATGTCCCTGTCATCCTTGGCAAGTGGAGCCCATTCTTAGGTGCCTGGAATCTGAATGAGAATGCTGTCACTTTAAATATCCAAAATGGCCACCTTTTGCAAATATTCAAAATGGCTGCACCCTTGGTTACTTTAAATATCGAAAATGTCTGCTGTTTGTAAACAACTGAAATGGCTTCACCCTCCAGACAGCAGAAAATCCACAACTTAGGTTGTCTTCCTTTTTGCTGTTTCCCTACCTAGTTATTGGCAACCAGCACAGTTGTCCCTGCAGCCCTAGATGACCAGGGCTGATCATTAGGTCAATTCTCAGGTCCCAATACCACTTGGAAACATTCAGGCTGTTGATGCTGTCAGAGTAGCTGACAGTCTGCAGTTCCATCCATCTCGGTACCCACTGTTTTCATTCAAGTTCTTCCACAACTTGGTTCTGTTGATTTCCCTACCATTTAGAAGTTCTGTAACTACACAATTTTTTCCCTCTTTTTGATTTGTAGTTGTCCTCATTTGTCAATTGATGTCTCTAGTTCCCTGTTTACAATCTTGTAGGCTTATTTACTTTGGATACTTCCATAATTGGGTTGGTTTCTAGGTTACATCATCATGTGTGTTAATGGTTGGTTGTTGTTTGCTGTTGTTGGTTCTCTGTCCAAAGGACTCTGTTTAGCATCTCTAATAAGGTTGCCTTCTGTATACTTCCTTTCAAAGCTCAGGGCTCCAGGATTATCTTCTGTATCTCTGTCAATTTGGTTTCTTTTTTCTTTGTGTAGGGTCTGTGTAGCTTGTGTAGCATGTCTGCCTATTCCGTCATCTTACTGGAAGTCCATGCCATCAATTTTTTGAACACTAGCAGGGCTACCCATGGTGGACAGATTTCAGTGGAGTTTCCAGACTAAGATAGACTGAGATGAAGGAGAGGGACAGCTACCTCTGAAAAAAACTGGCCATGGGAAACCTTATGAATAACAGTGAAACACTGTCTGATATAGTATGAGAAAACATTATGAAAAGCCCTGAAACTCTGTCTGATTTAGTGCCAGAAGATAAGCTCCTCAGGTTGGAAGTCACTCAAAGTATAGCTGGGAAAGAACTGCCTCCTCAAAACAGAGTTGACTTTAATGACAGGAATGGAGTAAATTTTTCAGGATCTTCAGTTGCTGATGGAGCATGACTCAAAACAGGAAAAAACAGCTGCAAACATTTATTAATAATCAGAATGTGGAATGTACAAGCATGAATGTAGGAAAACTGGAAGTTTTCAAAAATGAAATAGAACACATAAAGATCAATATTCTAAGCATTAGTGAGCTGAAATGGACTGATATTGGCCATTTTGAATCAGGCAATCATATGGTCTGTTATGCCAGGAATGACAAATTGAAGAGGAATGGCATTGTATTCATCGTCAAAAAGAATGTTTCAAGATTTATCCTAAAGTACAATGCTGTCAGTGATAGGATAAGATCTCTATGCCTACAAGGAAGACCAGTTAATACTAATGAAAAAACAAACCAAACTCACTATTGTCAAGCTGATTTGAGTCATAGCAACCCCTCCTTGGGTTTCTGAGGCAGTATTTCTATGGAAGTAGATTGCCCAATCTTCCTTCCAAGCAGAGGCTTTGAGTGGGTTTGAACCACCAGTCTTCTAGTTAGCAGTCAAATGCCTCAGGCACTATGCCACCAGAGCTAATGTAGTACCTAAAGCATTTGACTGCTAACCAGAAGGCTGGTGGTTCAAACCTACCAGCCACTCCTCAGAAGGAAGGTTGGGCAATCTACTTCCATAGTGATATTGCCTTGGAAACCTGAGAGGTCCCTATGAGTTGGGTATGACTCCACGGCACATAACAACAAAAACAACAATATATATGCACCAACTACTAAAGCCAAACATGAAGAAATTTAAGATATTCACCAACTCCTGCAGTCTGAAATTGACCAAACATGCAATCAAGATGTATTGATTATTACTGGTGATTGGAATAAGAAAGTTGGAATCAAAGAAGAATCATTGGTGTTTGGAAAATGTGGCTTTGGTGATAGAAATGACATTGGAGATCACAAGATAGAATTTTGTAAGACCATCAACTTATTCTTTGCAAATATGTTTTTTCAACACTCTAAACAACAGCTATACATGTGGACCTTACTAGATGGAATACACAGGATTCAGATCAACTACATATGGGGAAAGAGGTTATGGAAAAGTTCAATATCATTAGTCAAAATAGACCAGGAGCTGACTGTGTAACAGACCATCAATTGCTCATATGCAAGTTTAAGCTGTAGAAAATTAAAACAAGTCAACAAGAGGCAAAATATTATCTTGATTACATTTCACCTGAATTTAGAGACCATCTGAAGAACAGATTTAATGGATTCAACACTAATGACTGAATACCAGAAGAGTTGTGGGATGGCATCAAGAGTATCACATATGAAGAAAGTAAATGGTAATTAAAAAGACATGAAAGGAAGAAAAGACCAAAATAGATATCAGAAGAGACTATGAAACTTGTTCTTGAATGAAGTATAGCTAAAGTGAATGGAAAAAATGATGAAATAAAGGAGCTGAATACAAGTTCTCAAAGGGTAAGTCAAGAAGACAAGGTAAAGTATTAAATGAAATATGCCAAGACCTGGAGTTAGAAAACCAAAAGGGTAGAACATGCCTAGCACTTCTCAAGCTGAAAGAACTGAAGAAAAAAAAAAAAACAAGACTCAAGTTTCAATACTGAAGGTTTGTATGGGCAAAATATTGAATGATGTAGGAAGCATCAAAAGAAGATAGAAGAAATCTACAGAGAATTGCTCTATGTTCAACTATTTCAGGAGGAAGCATATGATCAAGAACCAACAGTATTAAACGAAGAACCCATGTAGCACTGAAGGAACTGGTAAAAAACAAGGGTCCAGGAATTGATGGAATATCCATTGAGATGTTTCAACAAATGGATGCAGTGCTGGAGATGCTTACTCATTTATGCTAAGAAATTTGGAAGAAAGCTATCTGGCCTGCCAATTGGAAGAGATCTTATTTGTGCCAATGCCAAAGAAAGGCAATCAAACAGAATGTGGAAATTATCAAACAGTATCATTAATACCACACACAAGTAAAATTTTGGTAAAGATAATTTAAAAATGGTTGCAGCAGTATATTCACAGGGAACTTCCAGAAACGTAAGGCAGCTTCAGAAAAGGAGGTGAAATGAATCATTGCTGATGTCAGATGGATCTTGGCTGAAAGCAAAGAATACCAGAAAGATGTTCAACTGTATTTTATTGACTATGCAAAGGCATTAATTGTGTGGATGATAACAAATTGTGGATAACATTGTGAAGAATGGGAATTCCAGAACCCTTAATTGTGCTCATGAAGACCTTGTATATAGACCAAAAGGCTGTCATTCCAACAAGGGGATACTGTATGGTTTAAAATCAGAAGGGGTGTGATCAGGGTTGTAACTTTTCAATATACTTTTATGTATTTCAATCCATATGCTAAGCAAATAATCCAAGAAGCTGGGCTTTTTGAACAATAACATGGCATCAGGATTGGGGGAAGACTCATTAACAACCTGTGATATGGAAACAACACAACCTTGCTTGCTGAAAGTGAAGATGACTGGAAGCACTTACTGATAAAGATCAAAGACTACAGCCTTCTGTATGGATTGCACTTCAACATAAAGAAAACAAAAATCCTCACAACTGGATCAGTAAGCAACATCACGATAAGTGTTTTTCCATTTCACATTGAAATTGTCAGGGATTTCATTTTATTTGGATCCACAATCAATGCCCACAGAAGCAGCAGTCAAGATATCAGATGCTGTATTGCACATGGCAAATCTGCTGCAAAAGACCTCTTTAAAGTGTAAAGAGACAAAGATATCATTTTGATGATTAACATGCACCTAACCTAAGTCTCTAGCCAGACTCATCAGAAGAAGGAAATTACACAAATCACTAACAGTAACAGTAGTTTTCAATCACCTCATATGCATGTGAAAGCTGGACAAAGAATATGGAAGACCAAAGAAGAGTTGATGATTTTGAATTATAATGTTGGCAAAGGATACTGAAAATAGCATGGACTGCCTGAAGAACAAAGAAATCTGTCCCAAAAGAAGTACATCAAAAATGCTCCTTGGAAGGGGGAATAGCCAGACTTTGTCTCGCCTACTTTGGTCATGCTGTCAGAAGGGATCATTCTCTGGAGAAGGATATCACGCTTAGTAGAATAGATGGTCACCAAAAAAGGGGAAGAGCCTCAACAAGATGTACTGACAGTGGCTGCAAGGATTGTGAGGATGGCACAGTACCAGCCACTGTTTTGTTTTGTTGTACATAGGGTTGCTGTGAGTTTGAACTGATTCGATGGTACCTAATAATAACAACAACAATCAAAAGATAATAAAGAACAAAGATTGTAGCAGAAATCAATGAAATAGAAAACAAAAAAATAATAGAGAAAAAATCAATGAAACCAAAAGTTGTTCTTGAGAAGATCAATAAAATGTATAAGCCTCTAGCCAGACTGATCAGAAGAAGGAAATTACACAAATTACTAACATCAGGAATGAGAGGTAATGTTACTACAGATTTACAAATATTAAAGAGATAATAAGGGAGTATTCCAATCTTGTGTCAATAAATCCAACAAGTTTCAATAAAAGATAGAAACTCCTAAATCTCACTCAAAAAGAAGTAGAAAACCTGAAAAACCACAACCAAACGCATTGCTATTGAGTTGATATCCAACTTGGGTTTCCTTCTTGGGTTTCCAACACAGTATCTCTACAGAAGTAGATTGCCCAATCTTCCTTCCAAGGCGCGGCTGGTGGGTTTGAACTGCTATCCTTCTTGTTAGCAGTCAAATGCCTTAGGCATTGTGCACCAAAACTGAATAGCTTTATATCTATTAGTGAAATTGAATTTTAGTTAAAAATTTCATCACAAAATGAAAAAAAGTTCATGCCCATAAGGCTTCACTTATCAAACAATTAAAGGAAGAAATATATGCAAACTCATCTATACAAATTCTGTAAAACCTCTTGCAGAAATGTGAAAAGGTGGGAACACTTCCCTAACTTATTTCATACTGCCAGTTTCACTCTGATAACTAGAAACAAAGACATTATAAGAAAAGTAAGCAACAGGACAATATCCTTCATGAACAATGATACAAAGAGTCTTAACAAAAATTTTTAGCAAATTGAATATAACAGTATACTAAAAATGATGTCTTGACCAAGTGAGATTATATTAGGAATGAAAGACTGACTGATTTGAATTAGCCAATGTAATTCATCTTATTAACAGACTTAAAACAACCACCACCACTACCACCACCAAAAGCTCCTCTTAGTAGATGAAGAACTTTTCCCCCATATGGCATTCAAGATATCACCTTCCCTCAGATAAGTCTATGTATTCTTTGAGTCAGTTCAGGTTAACATCTGAACATCTTTAGAGGTGAAATACAATCTGGCCTCTGGTCTGGGTCAAGGTCCTAGGCTCAGTTTTACTTGGTATTTACTTTACTGTACTGAAATCAACTGTGATGTGTTTGATTCTAATAGTCTGTGACCTACTGAGGCCAAAGACTACACCCCCATCACTTGAACACCCCTAGTACCTAATATACCACAGGGGCTCAACATGTGCCTGCTGAAAGAAGCTAAGTCATGTAGGCACAGAGTGACAGCCTACCAAAGGCTATGAGTTTTCTAGATGGTGAAGGGTCTTGTTTTCAGTGAGTAGACATGGGCCTAAAGTGTAGCATCTAGGCTTGGCTCCTTCGAGTCACTATAGCAGGGTGCTGCAGAATATAGCTGTGATACATCTAGGATCACTTGTCCCCTTATAAAACCTGTTTTTGAAGATGTTCTTATCCAAAGCTTCAGAGATGAAACTTAGGGCCAGAAACAGAGAATAAGATGTGGATACTGCAACATGGATACAGAATATTAGAGTCTGCAGAACACACTTGTAGCATATATTACATGCAAACCTCCCAACATCCCTGTGAGACAATTGTTACTGTTATTTAGGTGGGAAAATTGTGTACCTCTGGCAGATTCTATAAATACTAACAATGGCCACTGCACAAACAGGAATCACTCATAAATTACATATTCATGAGTTGAGAAATAAGTTGGCTTAGCTACTATGAAACTAAATAGCATAAACATCAAAATTATTATTGCCAGCATGTACTGAGATCAAAGACAAAGTAACACTGGAACAAAAGCATTCAAACAGTTAAAGATTGGGAGTTTGAAGACATGGTAACAAGAAAAAGAGCTCATCTGTTTATGTAGGTTTATACTCTCAATCAAGCCTCAATAAATAATTAACTCACCTAGTATTTGACTGGGCAATTTTGCAATAGTTTGAGGCACTGATGTCTGCATGACATACCTAAATGTTCACAGGGCAAACAGAAAAAGTCTAGAAACTTCCTTGTTTTGCTGAGGTTACAGGAAAGTGAGATGAAATTTCATGTTATTTGTCTATGGAAAAAATATGTCATTGTGTTCCATTTAGGCAACCTCATGACACACTTGGTACACAAGGGATCAAAAATCTACCTGGGTAGCATGGAGGCCAGGCATTCTTTCTTCCACTGACATTCTCCTGATAAACTTTTTTATATTTGCAGCACAGGTATAGCTAAGTGGGTCTATCGATTGGGGAAGACCACGATAGGTTCTAATATTACATTTAACAACATGTAGAGGGGCAAGGAAGCCAAGCCTTTGCCAACCAGGATGAAAGAAAATGCCTCACCTGGGAAGGGTCTCTTAGCTGGAGGAGTTAATAGGCCAAGCCATGATCCCACTATATAAGAGCAAGGAGCTGACAAGGCACTCTAGGAAATAATTCTGAAAACCTCATCTTCTACATCCTGCCACACAATTGTTTAGGACTCCTAGCTCATCCTAAATTTGCTCTTCTTGAGCTCTGAGTAGGCATTCTTTATTTTTTTCTGAGTAGTCATTCTTAACTTTTCAAAAGACCTAAACCAGAGGGCCAGGTGATGAAGGGGTCAGCAGGTCTTCTTGGATGCATCCTAAGGACAATTTTCATGTCCTGGAGAGGAACTGGAGGCCAACAAAGATCAAGTTTGGTGTCATAGCCAGCCATAAAAAGGCTGTATGCCCAGTACCTGATGTTACTTTGACAAACTGCAGAGGCCAGGTCTTATTTCCAGAAACTAGTGCATGACGGGCATCTCTGTTGGCAGCTACAGTCTGTCTGCACTTGCCTGTCCTAGAGTCTGACCTACAGGACTCTATCCAAAAGCTCCTTGCTCTCCTGCTTCCTTTGGGTTTGGGTCAATGAGGATCATGGGCAGGAGATGAGAGTGAAAAAGTTCTGTCTCTGCCCAGTCACTGTGGACTGGCTGCACCTTTAGGCAAAGGTCATACATCCCACCAGGTGGGCCCCTGCTCCTGAGGCCTATGGTGGAAACCTTCCCACTCTGTCTGTACTGGATCAAACCTATGGTTGTCCTACATCCTGACCACATCTTTGCAAACAGTACAATAACTGAAATCACTTCCTCTCACTCAAGTACAGCAGCTCATCTGTCCTCTGCCCACACCTGAGTAACAAATGGTATACCCACCCAATAGTGTGAATCATGGCCAAGTTTTGAAAGGACTCCTTCCTTGCACCCTGTGACCACCCTGCCTCCTGTAGTCACCAAGGGGCTCCCAACCAGCTCTTTGGGTTCCCTTTCACCCTCCTTACCAGAGCACCTTCCTGGGTCAGGCATCTGATCTTGTCTCCTGGAGTTGACTCTGAACTTAGTGCCATGCCCACAGAAAAGGATAGTCCTAAAGCACACAGGTCTCCACTGTGGCACTAAGTCCTTCCTGGTGCTGTCTATCAGGCCTCCTTCAACTTACACATGCTTTCCCAACTGAAGTCCCTGCTGAGGTTTCCCTTCCCTTTGTCCTGCTTTTTGTCCAATGTAGCCAATACTTCCTCTCCCAAACTGAGTGGAAACCCCAGCTTTCCCCATGTCTCAGCTGAGCCCTGTAGCACCATACCTGGGAGTCCTGGGGGTCTCTCTTGCATGGTGACTCTTCCTAGCTTCTTACCCCCACTGAAGCTAGTGAGTCCCTCAAGGGGAGGATTGAGGCAGACCAAACATATTTCCTGTAGTGGACCCACATCCAAGGCCATTTTATTCTGCATGGCAATTGGGAGGCCTATGACCCCAGCCAATCCACCCTTGGCAGAGCCCTAAATGACTCCACCAATAGGGTCTGTTTTCCCAGGAGAGGAGACAGGTAGCACAGTGATCTCTGCAGTCCCCATCTTCTCAGTCATCCTAGATGTGGGATGTTGACGGCCCTGGTCTGCAGGCTCCTGAGGGCCAGGTAGGCCTGCATGCCCACCCAGCTGTATAGGGCTGCCCCAATAACATGAAAGAGGCATTGCTATTATAATACAGGTTAAAAAGTAAAAGATCAGTAAATCCACATAGGGCTGGGTGAGGAATGGGTAACGTCTGCTAATGAGCATAGGTTTTGTCTTGGGGTGATTAAAAGTGTTCTAAGATTGACTGTGGTGATAGTTGTACAGCCCTGTGAATATACTAAAACCTAATGAATTAAAGACTTTCAATAGGTCAACTGTATGGAATGTGGATAATATCTCAATAAAGCTCCTATGAAACAAGTGAAAAGAATAGAGTGTTCCAGGTCCAAGATGGTGGACTATCCTGACACTATACAACAAAGACTCAAAAATACAAGGAAAAGAGCGTGCATGACAATCTTAGATCTCAGAGCTTCAAAGGTAAGGACAAAGCAGTACATCAAATACTAATGAGAGTAAGACAATGAAAAAAGACAAAGAACAAGGAGTAGTAAATTGCTAACCAGCATAGTGTGGCCATTTTTAATTCTTACAAGCAGCATTCTGATCCAAACAGGAACCAGATAACCAGCTCCAATTGTCCAGGACTTCACTGGTATCTACATCATTGATCAAATGACCAGAGAGGTGTGTCCATCTCCCTTACTATTAACAACCTCCCAGCAACCAAAAATGTGGCTCACCCAACCCCACCCACCCCACTCCCCCCACTGCCAGAGCTGGGCTGTATTTTTTTTTTTTTTTTTAATCTTTTGTTTAGTTCTTCCCACCTTCCATCTTCCCCGAAGAGCAAATGTCCCTCCCCCACTGTTCACATAGTTATTAGTGCCTGCACCCTCCCCTCCCTGGTCAGAAGTGTGCACTCTGGTACAGGCCTGTTTGGTGGCTGGTACTTTTGACAGTACCATGCCACTACAAACTGGGGAAAAAAAATTGGCAACGCTGTATTGGACAAGGGACTAATCTCCAACATTTATAGAAAATTTCAACACCTCAACAAGAAAAAGACAAGCAATCCAATTAAAGATTGGGCAGAGGACATGAACAGACCCTTCACAGAAGACATTCAGGCAGCTAAGAAACACATAAAGAAATGCTCATGATCATTAGCCATCATAGACATGCGAAACAAAACAACTGAACAATGAGATATCATCTCACCTGAGCATTAATAATTTTCAATAAAACAAATGCCAGCTATGGTGTGGAGAAACTGAAACACTCATACATTACTGGTGGGATTGTAAAATGGTACAATCACTACGGAAAGTGGTATGGGGCTTTCTTAAGATGTTGGAAATAGAAACAACATAAGATTTAGTAATCCCACTACTAGGTATATCATAGAGAAATAACACCATGACACAGATATATGCACACCCATGTTCATCGCAGCACTAACTCACAAAAAGATGGAAACAAGCTAAATGCCCATCAACAGATGAATGCACAAACAATGGTGCATACATACAGTGAAATACTATGCAATGTTAAAGAATAACAATGAATCTGCAAAACATTCATAACATAGATGAAACTAGAGGACATTATGGTGGGTAAAATTAGTAACCCACAAAATGACACTTATTGCATGGCACCACTATTGTAATAAGAAAAGTTTTATACTCAGAAAGAATTATTCTTTGATGGTTACCAGGGGTGGGAGGAGAAGGGAGGAACAATCACCAACTAGAGGGAGACAAATTTACTTTCACTGTTTTTTATCCTTGATAGCTGTTTTTTTTTTTTTTTTTTTTTAATTTTTACTGTGATTTGAGTGAAAGTGCACAGAGTAAATTCACTTTCTGTACAGCAGTTCATACACATTTTGCCTCATGACATTGACCACAATTCCCCACAATGTAACAGGTTTATTCCCACTTCCTCCCTGCAGTTACCTCTTCCCTATGTCCTTCGCTCCAGTATACTCCCAACACCCCCCCAAGCTGTATCCCTGTGCATACATTGCCATTCTGTTCTCCCATGATTGATGGCTACAAATATATATCTACCTGATGTAAATGTTCAGCCCATATGCCTGCCTATTATTTGGCTGGAAGCCACAAGAGTGAATTCAGTTTCAGACCTGACGGGCAGCTACAGGTCTCACCAGGCTTTTTCAGAGCAGGAAAACTAGTCTTTTTTTTTTTTTTTTTAATGATTTTGAGTTTTGTTCCACATTGTTCTCCCACACTATCCAAGCTCTCCTACACAGAGCTCCCTCCAAGTGGTTGACAGTGATAGCTGGGCACCAACTAACTGTTCTGGTCTCATGATAATATAGGCGAAGGATAGCATAGTCTATCAGTCCCTTGGACTAATTGTTTCCATGTGTCTGGTTTTCCTCTTTGTTCTTTGCTGGACACGGAGAGACCAATCATTGTACCTAGATGGCCAGTTGTAAGCTTTTAAGACCCCAGTCACTACTCACCAAAGTAGGATGTGAAACAATGTTTTTGTGTAGTATGTTATGCCAATTGAGGTTGATGTACTTACGACCATGGTCCCATGTCCATAGGTCCAACTACTCACTCCCTTTGGGTAGCTGGCTGTGGCCAAGAGGTCACCACAACCTTGTCCATTGTCAGCTCTCCTATATATTTTGGACATTCTTACAGCACATACAAATATGCTTGTAGAAACATCATCTGCCAACCCTATACATGGTCATGGGCACACTACTCCTGTCTAGATATACCGATTTAGTCAGTCCACCTATCCATCCACCTGAAGATCAATGTCTGCCATCACTGACAATGCAGTGCTGTATATACAAAAGGGTTCATCTTGTCTGTACCTCTCATGTATCTCTCTATGTCTCCCTTTACCTCTTCCTCAAAGCCACCATGTTGATCACTCACATTTGGTACACTGCCCTTCCCTTCACCCAAATCAATACTTGTCTCTACCTATCTAACAG
>NW_006921708.1:2141576-2152883 GCF_000298275.1 Orycteropus afer afer | reverse complement strand
CCAGCATTTGTTATTTTCTGTCTTGTTGAGCTTTGCTATTAGTGCTGGGGCAAGATGGTATCTCATTGTTTTGATTTGCATCTCTCCAATGGGTAGTAATCATGAACATTTATTTCCTCATGTGTTTGTTGGCAACCTGAATATCCTCTTTGGTGAACTGTCTATTCATATCTTCTCCCCGTTTTTTAATTGGATTGCTTGTCTTTTTGTTGTTCAGGTGCTCGAGTTTTCTATAAATTTTAGAGATAAGTCCCTTGTCAGATATGTTGTTGCTGAATATTTTTCCCCCAATCTGTAGTTTGTCTTTCTACTCTTTTGGAGAAGTCTTTTGCAGTACAAAATGTTTAATTTTTAGAAGGTCCCATTTATCTAGTTTATCTTCTGCTGTCTGTGCATTTTGGGTAATGCTCGATAGTCTAATTACGCCATATACTAGGGCCCCTAAATTTGGCTGTATTTTTTCCTTGAGGAATTTTATACTTTTAGGTTTCACATTAAAGTCTTTGATCCATCTGGAGTTAGTTTTTGTGTATGGTATGAGGTACGGATATTGATTTTTTTTTTTTTTTTTGCAAATGTATATCCAGTACTATTTGTTAAAGAGACAATTTCTTACCCATTTAATGGATTTCGGCTTTTTGTCAAAAATCAGCTAACCGTAGGTCAATGGACCTATTTCTGGGTTCTCACTTCTATCCCACTGGTCTATGTGTCTGTCATTGTACCAATACCAGGCTGTTTTGACTACTGTGGCTTTATAAGAGGTTTTGAGATCCAGGAGTTTGAGATCTCCTACTTTGTTCTTCAGTAGTTCTTTGCTTATCTGAGGTCCCTTCCTTCCCATACAAAATTAGTGATTGGTTTTTCCATATCCTTAAAGAATATTGATGGGATCTGGATTGGGATTGCCTTGAATGTATAAATTGCTTTGGGTAGTATACAGTTTCACAATGTTTAATCCTCCTATGCATGAACATGGTATATTCTTCATTTATGTAGATCTCTTATATTTATTTGAAATAGTGTTTTGTAGTTTTCTGTGTACATGTCTTTTGTAAATCTCAGAAGATTTATTCCAAAGTATTTTATTTTTTTTTTATTTGCTATTGTAAATGATATCAATTACCTTATTTCCTTTTCAGCAATCTCTTTGCTGGTACAGAGGAATCCAACTGATTTTTGGATGCTGATCTTGTATCCTACTACTATACTTAATCTTTTAATTAGTTCCAGTAGTTTCTTGCTATGTCTCTTGGGTTTTCTATCTATAGGTTCATATCATCAGTAAATAGGGACAGTTTTACTTTTTCCTTACCAATCTGTAGGCCTTTAATTTCCTTTTCTTGCCTTATTGCCCTAGCTAGGTGTTCTAATACAATGCTGAATAGAAATGGTGATAGAGGTCATCATTGTCTGGTTCCTATTCACAAGGGGAATGGTTTCAGTCTCTCACCATTGAGAATAAGGTTGGCTGTTGGTTTTGCATATATGCCCTTTATCATGTTGAGGAAATTCCCTTCTATTCCTATTTTGCTGAGAGTTTTGATCAGGAATGGGTGTTGGATTTAATCAAATGCTTTTTCTGCATCCACTGATATGATCACATGATTCTTTTTATTTTACTTCTGAGATGGATGACATTGATTGCTTTTCTAATGTTGAACCATCCTTGCATACCAGGTATGAACCCCATTTGGGTATTATTTTTATGTATTATTTTTTTTGGTATGTTGCTGGAGTCTATTGGCTAGGATTTTGTTGAAGATTTTTGCATTTATATTCATGAGGGATATTGGTCTGTAGTTTTCCTTGTTAGTGAGGTCTTTGTCTGGTTTTGGTATCAAGGTTATGCTTGTTTCATAAAATGAATTTGGGAGAATTCTATCATTTTCTGTGTTCTGGATTAGTTTGAATAGGAAGAGTCAGTTCTTCTCTGAATGTGTGGTAGAATTCTCTAGTGAAACCATCTTGGCTAGGGCTTTTATTTATAGTAATTTTTTTTAATGACTTGTTCAATTTCTTCTTTTGTTCTGAGTCTGTTCAAAATTTCCACCTCAGTCTGTGTTAGTTTAGGTAAGTAGTATGTTTCTAGAAATCTGTCCATTGCTTCTAGATTTTCAAATTTGTTGGAATGCAGTTCTTCATAGCATCCTGATACTCTTTTTATTTCAGTTGGTTCTGTTGTGACATCATCCAATTTGTTTCTTATTCATGCTATTTGTATTCACTTCATCTTTTCCTTTGTTAATGTTGCCTGTGGTTTGTCAGTTTTATTAATCTTTTCAAAAAACCAACCTCTAGTCTTGCTGATTTTTTTCCATTGTCTTTCTATTTTCTGTTTCATTTATTTCTGCTCAAATTGTCATTATTTCTTTTCTTCTGATCACTATAGACTTTGCTGTTCTTTTTCGAATTGTTGGAGATGTTGGATTAAGGTGTTTGTGATGGTTATGTGTGTGTGTCAACTTGGCTGCACCTGGTTGAGTGACTGGGCAGCTGGTGGTAGTTATTTCCCATGATGAGATTGGCAATCAGTTCCATGGTGGGATCTACCACAAGCAGCGGAGTAGCTGCTTTGGGTATGTGGTCTGCTTACTGTATATAAGAAGCAGCTTTGAGAATGATCTTGAGCTTATGGCATGCTTGGACCCTGCACATAGTTGTGTTGTTGTTCAAGCCGCATGCCATGCTCTGCCAACCTTGGGACTTAAATGGACTTAAATTAATGGCCTGCCATGTGGTTTGGTAACATCGGGACTGTGCCTTTTTGTCAACCTTGGGCTTGGTAACGTCAGCAGCTGGCAGCTGCCTGAGTAAAGAAAAGCCTCTAGCTTCAGTGGGCTGGGAGCTGGAGGCAGAACGAAGCCCAAGGCTGAGGGGCTTTCACCCTGCCCCTAGAGCTTGGCACTTTGAACTTGGACTTAAAGCTTCCAAATTATAAGAATAAACTCCTGTTTGTTAATGCCATCCCATTTGTGGTATATATTCTTTTAAGAGCAGGACTAGATAACCAGAACACAATATGGTACCAAGAGTGGGGTGCTTCTCTGACAGATACATAAAATGAGGAAACAGGAGTGGAGTGCTTCCTTGACCCGAGACCCTGGCAGAGAGACCCCAGCATACGGCATGAGAGACAGCAGGAGCAGAGCCGAGAGACCAGCATGAGAAACGGCAGGAGCAGAGCCCAGAGACCATCATGAGACAGCGACAACCTTACCAGCCCATGGAGGAGAAAGCTAGATGCCTTTGGTTAGGCAGTTTACTGGCGGAGTGGGTTGCCTTCCGGCACTAATTGGTAGAAAAGACTGGCATGAAAAGTAGTGGCAGGTTGGCTGGCCCATGGAGCAAGAAAGCTGAATGCTTTGGGGACAAGAAGATTTTCAAGTGGAGTGGGCTGACTTTGGCATTAATTGGCAGAAGCAGAGACACTAAGAAAATGGAAGCAGAGCTGCCTCAGCCTGAAAGGGTAGGACCATGGCCTTTGGGGGTGGAACCACCACAGCCCCCTAGGTTTCAAAGAGCTAGGTTTTCACCAACTTGGTTCTGGAGTGTGGGGCTGCTCATTCATGTGAGCCAGTGAGCCACAACCACTCCCCAAGAGTGAGGGGTGGGGATGCCAGGCCCAAGAGGGAGAGGAATGGGGCCTGCCAGGTCAAGGAGGTGAGGTCACAACTCAGGAACTAGGAGACTGAAGCCACCTAGTGGAGGAGACCTGTACAGATACCACCCACTGAAGATCTGTACAGGTACCAAGTTGATGGGTGGAATTACGGTGGGTATGTTTGTGTGTCAATTTGGCTGGGCCTGGTGGTAGTTATTCCCTATGATGAGACTGGCAATCGACTCCATGGTGGGATCTACCACAGCTGAGTAGCTGCTTTGGGTATGTGGTCTGCTTCCCATATGTAAGAAGCAGCTTTGAGAATGGTCTTAACTTATATGACATGCTTGGACCATGCATGTAGCCATGTCATTGTTCAAGCATCCTGCAATGATCCGCCTACCTTGGGACTTACAATGGACTTAAATTAATGGCCTGCCATGTGGTTTGATAACATCAGGACTGTCCATTTTCATTTGTCAACCTTGGGCTTGGCAGCCTCAGCAGCTGGCAGCTGCCTGAGTAAAGAAAAGCCTTGAGCTTCAGTGGGCCGGGAGCTGGAGAAAGAGCTGAAGCCGAAGGCTGAGGGGCTTTCTCCCAGCCCCTGGAGATTGGCACTTTGAATGTGGACTTAAAGCTTCCAAATTATAAGAATAAATTCCTGTTTTTAAGGGTATCCTATCTGTAGTATATATTGTCAGAGTGGCACTAGGTAACCAGAACAGTGTTGATTTTGGCTCTTTCTTCTTTTTTTTGATGTGTGTGTGTTATTGCTATCAATTGACCTCTGATCACTGCTTTTGCTGTGTCCCAAAGATTAGGGTATGTTGTGTTTTCATTCTCGTTTGCTTCAAGGAATTTCTTAATTACATTTTTCTTTATTCTGTTACCCAGTCCTTTTTAAGAAGAGTATTATTCAGTTTTCATGAGTTTGCACTTTTTCCATTTATTTCTCTAGTGTTCATGTCTAATTTTATTGACTGACTGATTGATTGATTGATTGTGCTTTAGGTGCAAGTTACAGAGCAGAGTTTGTTTTACATTCAACATTTCGTGTATGTTTACTTTCAGTCCCCATTTACCATCCCCAATCCTAACCCACCTCCCCTCCCTGCCCAGTAAACACCCCCACTCCATGCCACTCATAGTTATGCTCTCCTGTGTGTCCTGCATTTCCTCCATGCGAATGTTGCCCCTCTGGTGCCCCATGGTCTATTGCTCCAAGGGATGCATCTCCATAGAGTATGTGAGTGTGTTACCCTGGGTTGAATGGTCTGCATGTACATCTTGTTTACTATTGGGCTGAGAGTCAGCCCCTGGGTGTGAGTTTTATTCCAGGTCCAAAATGTATCACAGGGCCATAGTTTCGGGGGTCATACTAGACTCCATCTGACCAATAATTCAGGTCATTACATTGTTTTTGGATTTTGTTCTGCATTTTGTCTCCCACTCTATCTAGGATCTCCTGTTTTGATCCTTTCCTGAGTGGTTGGCATTGGTAGCCAAGCACCATCTAGTTCTTCTGGTCTCAAGGTCCATCATGTTCCAGGACCAACTTCTTCCAAATGCCCTTGGTTTTCTGCACTCTTCTTTGCTTCTGACAATAGGAGACCATTAACTGTGTCTTAAATGGCTACTTGAAAACTTTGAAGACCACAGTCACTACTCACCAATGTAGGATGAAGAACAAGATTTTTATGTGTTTTGTTGTGCCAACTGAATCTGGTGTCCCCCAGTACTATGGTCTTGAGTCAGTAGATTCATTGGATCTCTGTCCCAAAGTATCTGGCTATCTGTGAAGGATTACTCTATGTCTGTCTTCTGTTGGTTCTGTAAGGAGTGCAGGTATTTTGTATCTATGCAAGATTAGCCTCAGGTGACTCTATCCTTGGTCTAGAGCATAATCCTGTTCACTCACCCCTATCTGATCTTCTCAGATGTTTATGTGTTTATCTATAGCCCAGTGTTTGGTATTAATGGTAATGTAGTATTGCAGATATGATGGTTCATATTAGTGTCTGTCATCTATATCTTATGTGCACAATTTGATGTCTTCCTTTTTCCTAATGTTATCGTGGTAGTCACAGACTCCTTCTATACCATCCCTCTGCTTACTCACATCAGCATGTGGGCCCCAACTAGCCCAAAATTAATCCCTCCTCATCCTGGTAACCTACAAAGTGAGTTCCCTTTCTTAAGAAAACCCTTCTTTATCTTTTTACAGTAATGAGCTCATACAGTCTTTGTCTTTCTGCTATTGACTTATTTCACTCAGCCTTATGTCCACCAGGCTGATCCACATTGTGAGATGATTCACATATCCTTCATCGTTCTTTAATGTAGCAGAATATTCCATTGTGTGAATGTACCACAGTTTGGTTATCCATTCATCCACTGATGGGATTATAATTAGGTTGTTTACATCTCTTTGATAAAGTAAATTGTGCTGCAATGAACATAGGTATGCATATGTCTATTCATGTGCTGCCTCTCACCTCTTTAGGATATATTCCTAGTAATGGAATTGCTGGGTCAAATGGTATTTTTATTTTCAGTTTTTTAAGGAAATGCCACACTGTGCCACAATGGTTGAACCATTTTATAAACCCACAAGCAGTGCACAAGAGTTCCAATCTCTCCACAACCTTGCCAGCATTTATTTTCTGTCCTGTTAACTTTGCTATTACTGCTGGGGAGAGATAATATCTCATTGTTATTTTGATTTGCATCTCTCTAATGACTAAAGATCAAGAGCAATTCCTCATGTGTTTGTTAGCCACCAGCATATTGCCTTTAGTGAAGTGTCTGTTTAAGTCTTTTGCCCATTTTTTAATTGGGTTGTTTGTCTTTTTGGTATTGACGTGTTGATGTTTTTTATAGATTTTGGAGATAAGTCCTTAGTCAGATATGTCATAGGCAAATATTTTCTCCCAATCTGTAGGTTCTCTTTTAACCTTTTTGATGAAGCCTTTCAATGTGCATAAGAATTTAATTTTTAAAAGGTCCCAGTCATCTAGCTTCTCTTCTACCTGTGTTAAGTGTGATGGCCTGTTTATGCTGTAAATTAGAGCTCCTGGATTTACCCTTATTTTATCTTTGATGAATTTTATAGTTTTGGGTTTTACATTTAAGTCCTTGATTCAGGTTGAGTTTGTTTTTGTGGATGGGGTCACGTATAGGTCTTGTTTCATTTTTTTTTTTTTTTTCCAAGTAGATACTCAGTTTTGCCAGCACCATTTGTTAAAGAGTCTGTCTCGTCCCCATTTAATGGGTTTTGGACCTCTGTCTAAAATATCAGCTGTCCACAGATGGATGGGTGTACTTCTGGACTTTTGATTCTGTTCCATTGGTCTATATGTATACCATTTTAATAGTACCACACTTTTTTATCCCCCTACTGTGATTGCATATTAAGTTTTAAAATCCAGGAGTGTGAGACCTCCCACTTTGTTCTTCTTCAGAAGTGCTCTGCTTATCTGAGGCCTCTTTCCTGTCCATACGAAGTTAGTAATTGACTTTTTCATGTCCTTAAAAAAATCTGTTGGTATCTGGATCGCGATTACATTAAATGCATAGATCACTTTAGATAGTATTGACATTTTCACAATATTCCACATATCTATTCATGAACAAGGCAGGTTCTTCCATTTATGCAGACCCCTTGGTGTCTCCTGTAGTAGTGTTTTATAGTTTTCTTTGCATAGGTCTTTTGTGTCTCTGGTAAGATTTATTCCTAGATATTTTATCTTTTTAGAAGCTACTGTAAATGGTATTGCTTCCCTTATTTCTTTTTCAGAGGTCTCTGTTGGTGTAGAGGAATCCAACTGATTTTTGTATGTTGACCTTGTATCGGGCCACTTTGCTGAACCTATTATTTCCAATAGTTCCTTTGTTGAGTCTCTTGGGTTTTCTATGTACAGGATCATGCAGTCTACAAATAGAGATAGTTTTACTTCCTCTTTGCCAATTTCTATGCCTTTTATTTCCCTTTCTTGCCTTATTGCCATGGCCAGGACTTCCAATACAATGTTAAATAGAAGTAGCCATAGAGGGCATCCCTGTCTGGTTCCTGTTCATAAGAGGAATGCCTTGAGTCTTTCTCCATTAATAATGATGTTGGCTGTTGGCTTTCCATATATGCCCTTTTTTTTTATGCTGAAGAATTTCCCTTCTATCCTTATTTTGCTGAGAGTTCTGAACAGGAACCAGTGTTGGATTTTATCCAATGTCTTTTCTGTGTTGACTGATATAATCATAGGGTTCTTTTGTTTTGTTTATGTGGTGGATTACATTGGTTGTTTTTCTGATGTTGAGCCATCCTTTCAGACCTGATATGAATCCCACTTGATCAGGATGTAATATTACATTTTTTTATGTGTTGTTGGATTCTGTTGGCTAGGATTTGTTGAAGATTTTTGCATCTATGCATGAAGGCTATTGGTCTGTAGTTTTCCTTTTTAATGGTGTCTTTCTCTGGTTTTGGTATTAGTGCTATGCTAGCTTCATAAAATGAGTTTGGGAATATTCCATCTCTTTCTATGTTCTGGAATAACTTGAGTAGTATAAGTGTCAACTCTTCCCTCAATATTTGGTAAAATTTTCCAGTGAAGCCATCAGGGCCAGGAATTCTCTTTGTGGGTAGTTTTTTTTTTTTATGATCTGTTCAATTTCTTCATTTGTTATGGGTCTGTTCAAGTATTCTATATCTGAGTGGGATAGTTTAGGTAGGTCTTGTGATTCTAGAAACTTGTCCATCTCTTCTAGCTTCTCAAATCGGTTGGAGTACAGTTTTTCATAATATTCTGTCAGTACTTTTTTTTAATTTCAGTTGGATCTCTTGTGATGACACCCTTTTTGTTTACTCTTCTTGTAATTTGCATCTTCTCTTTTTTTTCTTTTGCTAGGTCTACCAATGGTTTCTTGATTTTGTTAATCTTTTTGAAGAACCAGCTTTTTGTTTTGCTGATTTTCTCTATTGTTTCATTATTTTCTCTTTCATTTATTTCTGCTCTGATCTTTATGATTTCTTTACTTTTAGTTACTGTAGGATTCTTTTGTTGTTCTTTTTTTAATTGTTGGAGTTGTGGAGTTAGAGTATTGATTTTGTTCCTTTCCTCTTTTTTGATGTATGCATTTATTGCTATAAACTCACTTTTGAGTATTGCTTTTTCTGTGTCCAATAGGTTTTGGCATGATGTTTCTTCATTTTCATTTGTTTGTAGGACTTTTTTTAAAAAATTTACTTTTTATTTCTTCTATTACCCAGTAGTTTTTGAGCGATGTATTGTTTAACTTCCATGTCTGATGTTTTTTCCATGATCTTCCTATTACTAATTTCTAATTTTATAGCATTGTGGTCTGAGAAGATGCTTTGCAGTATTTCAATGTTTTTGAATTTATCAAGGCTTGTTTTATGTGCTAACATATGATCTATTCTGGACATGGATCCATGTGCACTGAAGAAGAATGTGAATTGTACTTTTGTTGGGTGGAATGCTCTGTATATGTCTATGAGGTCAAGTTGGTTGATTGTGTTGTGGAGTTCTGTATCTTTTTGAGGTTTTTTCTAGTTGATCTGCCCCTCCTTGAAAGCGGTGTGTTAAAGTCTCCTACTACTATTGTACAGTTTTATATTGTCCCTTTTAATTCAATTAATATTTGCTTCACATAATTTTGGAGCACTTTCATTGGGTTTGTAGATATTTATTATCGTAATGTTGTCTTTGTCAACTGACCCTTTCAGGATCATATAGTGTCCTTCTTTGTCTCTTATGTTGCTTCTCACCTTAAAGTCTATTTTTATCAGAAATTAATATCGCCACTCCTGTTCTTTTTTGGTTACCATTGGCTTGGTATAATTTTCCACCCCTTAACTCTTAATTTGTTTTTATCTTTGTGTCTAAGGTGAGCAGCATATCAATGGGTCTTCTTTTCTTATCCAGTCTGCCACTCTCTTTCTCTTGATTGGTGCATTTAGTCCTTTCACATTGAGTGTGATTAATGATAGGTATGAATTCATTGCTGTCATTCTATTGTGTTTTTTTGTCGTGCTATTGGAGTTTCCTTGGTCCATATACTTTTCTGTGCTGAGTTCACTTTGTTGTCAAGTGTTTCCTCTCTTTTCTTCTTTATTGTTGATTTTGTGCTTATTAAACTCATATATTTTCCTTCCTTTTGGATTTGCTTAGGGGGATTGTTAATTTTCTCTGTGGTTACCATGGAGTACATTCTTGTCTCTACATTTTTAGAACAGTGTGTTTTGTGAAGACATTGTCCTGTTTCCTTCTCCATTTGGAAGTCTGTACCAAGAACTTTTATTCCCTCTATTTGGTTATTTCCTGTTTTCGTGTGCAGATTAGCTTCCTTGATTTTCAGTGTACAATGTTTTATGGTCTTATTTTGCGTGTCTATTTCTGATTTGGTTTTAGTGTTGATGTCATGTGTCCTGATTTTGTTGTTCTCTGTTGTGGGTTCTCTATTGGAAGGACTTCCTTAAGCATTTCTTGTAGGGTTGGTCTGGTTTTTACAAAATCCCTTAATTTCTGTTTGTCTGAGAATGTTCTGATTTTGCCCTCATATTGGATGGACAATTTAGCTGGATATAAGATTCTTGCTTGGAATTTATTGTCTTTCAGTGTTTTATATTATGTTGTCCCACTGCCTTCTTGCCTGAGTGGTTTCTGCTGAGTAAACAGAGCTCCGGCTAACTGTTCAATTATTATAAGTAATATTGCTTTTGTCCCATGCAGCTTGCAAGATTCTTTCTTTGTCTTTGGTTTTGTAGAGTTTGATTATGGTATGCCTTGGTGTTTTTCTTTTGGGATATATCCTGTATGGGGTTCTTTGAGCTTCTTGGACAAATATAATTTATTTACTCATGATATGGGGGAAGTTTTTTGTTAGTAGGTCTTCCACAATTTTATCAGTTTTTTTCCCCCCATCTCTTCTTGTTTTGGAGTTCCAATGAGGCATATGTTCTTTCTTTTCATGTCATCACATATAACTCTTAGGTTCTCTATATTTCTCTTAAATCTTTGCTCTGATTTTTCTTCATACAGGCTGGTGTCCAGGGATTTGTCTCCTTGTGGGGAAATATGTTCTTCACCTGTTCTATCCTATTCCTTTGTGCTTCCACTGTATTGTGCAATTCTGTAATTTTGGTATTCATCTTCTGGACTTATATTTCCTATTTTTGTATGAGTTCTGATTGTGCATTAATCTTGTTATTTTGTCCTTGGATGGTTTTCCTAAGTTCTTCCAGGGTACTGGGTGTGCTCTCCTTGCTTCTGTTTGGGGTTTCCTTAAGCTCTTGTAGACTTCTATGAACAAATTTTCTAAATTCCTTCTCAGACAATTCCATTGCCTCTTCTTCCTCCATGTTTAATGAGACTTTTGTTTGGGATTTTACTTCTATTGTCTTATCCTGTTTTTTTTTTTTTTTTAATTTGAGGTTGCCTGTTGTTTCCTAGACATTTTGAAGTTATCTTTAACTGTTGTTGTTGTTAAGTGCCATCGAGTCGTTTCTGACTCATAGCAACCCCATGCACAGCAGAATGAAACACTGCCCGATCCCGTGCCAGCCCCACAATCCCTGCTATACTTGATCCCATCATCGCAGCCACTGTATCAATCCATCTCATTGAAGGCCTCCCCCTCTTTCGTCGACCCTCCACCCTACCAAGCATGACATCCTTCTTCAGGGA
>NW_006921708.1:2131843-2139430 GCF_000298275.1 Orycteropus afer afer | reverse complement strand
GATGAATGCCACGCCATTCCTTTTCAAACTGTCATTCCCGACATAGTAGATCATATGGTTGTCTGATTCAAAATGGCCAAACCCAGTCCATTTCAGCTCACTAATGCCGAGGATATCAATCTTTATGCATTCCATTTCCTTTAACTGTTAGTTATGTATTAATTTATTTTGTCTTGTTTTTATGATTTAATATTTTGAAAAGGTGGAGCTTGTGTATTTTATTTTTTTATTTATTAATTCAGGTGTGCTGAGTTGCTCCGCAGTTTTCTTTGTGATGATGGAATTGCTGTCTGAAATGTGTATGCAGGCCTCTGTTTGTTGTAGAAGGAGTTTAGGATTCAAGCCAGCTGGTGTTATGGTAGCTTAATGTGATTTTTCTCTGAGGCAGGGGAGAGGTAGAGAAAGAAGAAAGGAATGAGGGGAAAAAAAAAAAAAAGCTCCAAGGTTCCAGGAACTGATTCGAGGGCTTTGAATGGGCTGCTAATGATGATGTGATACTGTTACTCATAGGCCCACAGCTGAAGTTCAGCAAAGACACCAATTTTTAGGGGACCACCACTTTTCGCTTGTTTCAGACAGCTGCAAAAACCCCACTCTCCAGGTGTCTTAGTGCCAAAAAACTGAGCTAGGATAACTGTCCCTATCCGCGACGGGAGTTTGTCCCGGTGTCCACTTGGAACTATTCTCCTCTCTGCTCCCACTTCAGTGGCACCTGGAGCCAGAGGAGTCTCTTCTCCCTCCCAGTAATCCCAAGTTTACTGATAAAAGAAGGTGCTGAAGGTAGATCCGTGGAGTGGCCACAGGTTCTCTGGGGCAGTGTGTTCTCTCCACTGCCCCAGGGAGCCCTCCAATGCCCTTTCTTGCCTGCCAGTCAATGCTCCACAGAGCAGGTTCACCATTTTCTTTCTTTTTTTTTGTTTCCCCTCCAAGTAATTGCACTGACTCTTTCTCCTTTCTAATCCTACTCCCTAGTTTGGCGTACTCTGATTAATGTGCTTTTCAGAGCACCAAAATCCCCATTTCAAACTGCTGCACCTAGTTTTTTCAGGCACTCAGATGCTAGAGGCAACTAGTGTGTGCACTACAGGAGAGACACTATTTTTCCTCCAGTGTCTAATTTTATAGCATTATGATCTGAGAAGATGCTTTGCAGTATTTCAATATTTTAAATTCATTAAGGCTTACTCTGTGGCCTAACATACGGTCTATCCTGGATAATGTTCCATGTGCCCTTGATAAGAATGTATATTATGCTGTTGTTGGGTGAGGTGTTCTGCAGATGTTCATAAGGTTAAATTGGTGGATTGTATTTATTTAGTTCTTCTGTGTCTTTGTTGAGTTTCTTTCCAGTTGTTCTATCTTTCATTGAAAGTGGTGTATTAAAGTCTCCTACTGTGAGAGTCTGTGCTCTACTGTGGAGTCATCTATTTGTCTTTTTACTTCTGTTAGTGTCTGGTTCATGTATTTTGGGGCTCTTTCACTGCATGCATAGATATTTCTCATTGTTATGCCTCTTGTTCATTTGATTCTTTCATCATTATACAATGTCTTTCCTTGTCTCTTATGGTGTTTTGGGTCTTAAAATCAATTTTACCAGAAATTAATATTGCCCCCCCTGCTCTTTTACAGTTGCCATTTGCTTGATATATCTTTTTCCAACCTTTGATTTTTAGTCTATTTTTGTCTTTGTCTCCAAGGTGTGTCTCTTGTAGACAACATATTGATGGGCTATATTTTCATATTCAATCTGTAACTTTCTGTCTCTTGAGTGGTACATTTAATCCACTGACATTCAGTGCAATTATCAATAAGTATGAATTTGTTGCTATCATTTTGTTATGTGTTTTTACATGGTGTTGCTGATTTCTATGTTCTATATAATTATTTTGTGCTGAGCTCATTTTGTTTATGAATCATGTGATAATTTCCTTCATTGCTGTGGTTGTAGTATTTGCTAAATATTTGTGTTTGTCCTCTTTTTTTTATTTTGATGTGAAGTCTTATCACTTTTCATTGAGGTTACTCTGTGATTTATAATTTTCTACCCAAGTTTAGAACAGTCAGTTCTATCTTGCAATTATTGTGATTTCCTCACCATTTAGAAGTTCTGTAACTACACATTTTTTTTCCCTTTTTTGGGTTTGTAATTATCCTCATTTCCCAATTGATGTCTCTAGTTCCCTGTTTACAATCTTGACTTTGGATACTTCCCTAACTGGGTTGGTTTCTGGGTTGTGTCATCATGTGTGTTAATGGTTGGTTGTTGTTTACTGTTGTTGCTTCTCTTTCCAAGGGACTCCCTTTAGCAACTCTTGTAAGGTCTGTCTGGTTTTCACAAATTCCCTTAATTTCTGCTTATCTGGAAATGTCCTAATTTCACTGAGGGACAATTTTAATGGGTATATAGTTTTCGGTTGGAATTTTTTTTTTTTTTTCTTTCAGAGTTTTTTATATACCATCCCCTTTTCTTCTTCCTTGCATGGGTTCTGCCAAAAAAATCAGAGCTTAGTCTTACTGACTGCCATCTGTAGGTAACTTTTCATTTTTCCTGTGCTGCTTTCAGGATTCTTTCTTTGGTTTTGGTGAGTTTGATGATGATACATCTTGGTGATTTTCTTTTGGGGTCCATCCTGTTTGGGGTTCGTTTGACTTCTTGAATGGATATATTCTTGTCTTTCATCATATCAGGGAAATTATCCTCCAACCAATCTTTGACAATTTTCTCAATGGTTTTATTTGTCTATTCCTGTTCTGGAATTCCAATTACATGTAGGGTATTCTTTTTGATAGTATCTCACATGAACCTTAGGCTTTCTTCATTTTGTTTTGGTCTGTTTTTCAAACTGATCCCTTTCCAAAGATGTATTGTGATATTTGTCTTCAATCTCACTATTTCTGTCTTCCATTGATTCAATTCTACTCCTTTGCCCATTCAATGTGTTATCTATTTCTGAAAATTTAGTATTTATCTTCTGGATTTCTATATGTAGATTTTGTATCATTTCAAATTTTTCATTTATTTTGTCATTTTATTCTTGTATTGTTTCCTGAAATTGTTCTAGGGTTTTGTCTATGTTTTCCTTAATTTTGTAAGTGTTTTACTTGATCTGTCTCTCAATCCATTGAAGGTATTAAAATACAACTCTTTTATTTCCTTTCCAGGGATCTCCAATGCTGCTTCTTCCACAAGGTTGTTTTCTGAGTCTGCAACTTGGTCCCTTGTTTCTCCTGCTTTATCATTCTTCTTTGTGTGGACTGAGATAGTCTGTTCTTTCCAAGGCATTGTGACATTGTTGTATGTATATTTACTTGGTGAATGTATGTTGAAGTGGTTCACCCAAGATTTTCATTTTCTCTGTTTTGTTTGCATGTATCTGAGTAAGCAGAGTACTGTGTTCCTTTATTTGCTTGTTAGCAGCATTTATACACTCACAAATTGTCTCCTGGTGGGTGTGATAGAGAATGAGAGTGAGAGCACAGATCTCTGTTAGCTGTTTGTGAAGAGAAATTAAGGGTGAGACAGGCTGGTATTGGCTGTTGTGTATCATTGGTGCAGAAGCAAGTGGTGGCCCTCAGTATGTGGGGCTGCAACAGGTGTGGGTATGATGGAGTCATATGGGCATGGTGGCTGTCTCCCACTTAGTTGGGCAAAAGCAACAATAAAAAAAGAGGAAAAAAGTAAAACAAGAGGACAAAAAACACACACTGTATAAACACACTGGAAAAAATCACCAGAGAAAGAAAAAAAAAAAAAAAAAAAAAAGAGGAATGGCAATTAATGAGATTAATTAAATTATTAATTAATATTAATAATTAATTGTTAAATTATTAATTAATATTTAAAGAAATACTACAAAAAGACAAAAGAAATATAAATTGAAAAGAAGGAAATAAAAAAATATACACAATATCTGGGGACAGGGGGATAAGAGAAAAGAGGTAGAATAAGAGAATAATGAAAAAAATGGGAAAAATACGAAAAGGAAAACAAGGGATGGAAAGAACCACAGTAAAGAAAAAAATGGGAACCAGGAAAAGAGAAGAGAAAAAAAAAGCCAAAAACTAGAACCTAGGAAGGGAAAAAGAAAGAATAAAAATAAAAAGGGAAGAAAAAAAAACAAACAAAAATTTGGGAGGTGCAGGACAGGGCAGCCAGGCTCCATCAGAGCACACAGGAGGATAGAATTCATTCTGGCCCAGAAGGTGGGTGGGGGTGAGGGATGGCTGCACTTCTGTTCACCAAGAGTGTGTGGGATGTAAGAATGACAAGGGGAATATTGCACCTTTCTGGTCATCAGCCTCCAGTATGTCCATGCTGTCGTTGGTAAACAGAGTCTATTCTTAGGTTCCTGGAATCTGAATGAGAACACTGTTGCTTTAAATATCCAGAATGGCCAAACCGCCTGTAATCATCCAAAATTGCCATGCCTTCGACAGATCAATTTGTTTTCTTCTTTGCTGTTTCCCTTTTTAGTCATCAGCCACTAGTGCAGCCGTCCATGCAGCCCTTGGTGAGCAGGGCCAATTTTTAGGTTAATTCTCAGGTCCTAACACCACTTGGAAATAATCCAGACTGTCCCTGACGTTGGGATTGCTGACAATCTCCAGCTCTGTTTGTCTCCTTATTTACTATTTTCACACAGGTTCTTCTACTAGTTGGAGATTAATCCACTTCTTTATCCTCCCTTTCAAAGCTCAGGTCTCCAGGATTATCTTCTGTATCTATGTCAATTGGTTTCTCTTTTCTTTGTTGAAGAAGGTCTGTGTAGCATATCTGCCTATTCTGCCATCTTACTGGAAGTCCTTTTTTATTTTATTTTTTTAAATTGTGATTTGGGTCAAAATTTATAAATCAAATTCATTTTCCATACATCAGTTTACACACATTTTGTTTCACAACATTGACTGCAATCTATGTAATACAACAGCTCTCTTCCCATTGAATCCCTGTGTCCTTTCCATTGAATTCCTGCCCTCTGAACTATCTCCCTGTGTAAATACTGCCCTTCTGATCTCCCATGGTTGATTGCTCTAAGGAGTGTACCTAACTGGTGTAAACGTTTACCTTATACATTTGTCTATTATTTGGCTGGAAGCCATGCAATTGAGTTCAATTCTAGGTCTGATGGGTGACTAGGGGCCATAGTCTTGGGGGTCTGACCTGTCTCTATCAGACCAGCAAGTCTGGTCTTTTTTTATAATTTTGAGTTTTTTTCCATAATTTTCTCCACTGTATCCAGGATCTACTATTCTGACCCCTTTCTGAGTGACTGAGAGTGGTAGCGGGGCACTATCTATTTCTTCTAGTCGCACTGTTATTAGGCTGAAGTTCACATGGTCAACTAGTCCCTTGGAATAATTGTTTCCTTGTGTCTTAGGTTTTCTTCATTCTTCTTCGCTCTGGAAAAGGAGAGACCAATTGTTGCATCTTAGATGGCCACTTGCAAGCTTTTAAGACCTCAGCTGATATCCACTAAAATATGACATAGAACAATATTTCTGTGTAGTACATTATGGCAATTGAGCTTGATGTCATCCATGACCATGGTCCCAATCCAATGGGCCCAGGGACTCATTCTCTCAGGGTGCTTGGCTGTGGCTAAGGAGTCATCATATTTTTGCCCCATTAGTTCTATTATATATATAAGGACATTCTTATAGCACATAAAAATACTTACATAGAAATATCACCTGACAAACATATATGGTAATGGGTATACTCCCTTTTGCCTACACGTATCTCATTATTTAGCTTGTCTACCTAACTATCCACCCATAGATTAATGTTTGTTATTACTATAATGCAATATTATTGTTTTTTTTTTTAAAGCATTTATCTTTGTTGTTTGTATCTCATGTGCACTTCTCTGTGTCTTCCTTTTCCTTAGTGTTACTGTGTTGCTCACTTGATTTTGGTATATTGTCCTTCCCTTCACCCAAATCAATACTTTTCTCTTACTCTTCTAGCAATTTTGCCATTCCTCTCCTTCCATCCCTGGTAACCAACAAAGAAAGTTTCCTTCCATATATAAACTTTTCCTTGACTTTTAACAATAGTGCACTAATATAGTATTTGTCCTTCTGTGATTGACTTATTTCACTAAACATAATATCCTCCAACTTCAGCCATATAGTGAAATATTTTGAAGACTGTCCATTATTCTTTAGTGTTGCATAGTATTCCACTGTGCCAGTACCAAAGTTTGGTTATCCATTCCTCCATTGATGGGCATTTAGGTTGTTTCCATCCTTTGCTAATGTGAATAGTGCTGCAATGAACATGGGTGTGCATATATATACTCAAGGCCTGGCTCTCACTTTAGGATATTTACCTAGTAAAGGAATTGCTGGATCAAATGGTATTTCTATTTCAAATTTTTAAGGAGTCACCATACCACTTTCCACAGTGGTTGTAGATTTTACATTCCCTTCAGCAGTATATGAGAGTCACAATCTCTCCACATCCTCACCAGCATTTGTTATTTTCTGCTTAGTTGACCTTTGCTATTAGTGTTGGGGTGAGATGATAGCTCATTGTTGTTTTGATTTGCATCTCACCAATGACTAATGATTAAAAATACTTCTTCATGTGTCTGTTGGCCACCTGAAGATCTCTGAGGAAGTGTCTGTTCATGTCTTCTGCTCAATTTTTAAATTGGATTGTTTGTCTGTTTGACATTGAGGTGTTGGAGTTTTCTATAAATTTTAGAGATATATCTCCTGTCAGACATGCTGTTGACAAATATTTTTTCCCAATCTGTAGGTTCTCTTTTTACTCTTTTGGAGAAGTCTTTGATGCAATAAGAATTTAATTTTCAGAAAGTCGAGTTCCGGCAAGATGGTAGACCAGGCAGAAAGACTGCACAGACCCTCTTCAACAAAGAAAAGGGAAACCAATTAACACAGAAACAGAAGATAATTCTGGACCCCTGAGCGTCAAAAGGAAGGATATAGAAGTGGACTAAACCCCAACTAGCAGAAGAATTTGTGTGAAAATATCAAAAAAGGAGACATACGGAGCTGCAGTCTGGCAGCCATCCTGAGCGATCCTGACGGCACAGACAGCTTGGAGATTTGCAAGTGGTGGTACGACTTAAGAATTAACCTAAAAATCACCGTGCTAGCCAGGGACTGCATGGAGGACTGTGCACGGTGGCTGGGGAACAAACGGAGAAGGTGAAGAGAAAGGTGGACTGAGCTGTGCACTTTTGCCATCCGGAGGATACTGCCATTTTGTGGGTTTAAAAAGCATTGTGACTATTTTGGATATTTAAAGAGACAGTGCTCTCACAGATTCCTGGGGCTTAAGAACACGTTCTACTTTCCAGCAACCCCAAAGACACTTGGGACATGCAAGACTGACAAGGCCAACAATAAAAAAACAAAAAACAAAACAAAACAAAAAAAACACTAAGAAGAGCCGGAATCACCCTTGGCTGCTCTTCACAAACAGTTAACAGAGATCTAAATACAACAATGCAACAATGCCTCGGAGACAACAGACCATCACAGTCCACACAAAGAAGCAGGATAAAGTGGTGGAAACAAGGGAAGAGGATACAGACCCAGAACACATCCCTGAGGAAC
>NW_006921708.1:2118294-2129923 GCF_000298275.1 Orycteropus afer afer | reverse complement strand
AAGAAAACCAAAATTCATGGAAATAATTAGTCCTAGCGACTGGTACACCATCCGATCTGCAGCCTATATGACTATGAGACCAGAAGAACTAGATGGTGTCTGGCCACCACTGTCATCCACTTGGAAGAGGATCTATGTAGCAGATCCTTGATAGAGAGTGAGAACAATGTGGAACAAACCTCAAAATCATTTGGAGGAAAAAAAAAGGGGAGGGGGCCAGGTTTGCTGGTCTGATAGAGCCTGGTGGAACCACTGAGACTGTGGCCCCTAGTTTCCCTTCAGGTCTGGAATTGAACCCACATCTATGGTTTTCATCCAAGCAGAAGATAGGCATATGGGTTGAACATTTACCTGAGGTAGATACACTCCTTGGAGAGAACAATCATTGAGAAAGAAGGGCTGCCTATGTACAGGGAGAAAGCTTAGGGGGCAGGAGTCCATGGAGGGATGGACATTGGGAAGAGACTATGGGGAGGAAGTGGGAGGGGAGCTGTTGCATTGTGGTAAACTGTGGTCAATGTCATGAGACAAAATATATGTGAACCCCTGTATGGAAAGTGAATTTGCTCTGCAAATCTTCACCCAAATCACAATAAAAAAAAAAAAATATTTCAGAAAGTCTCAGTCATCTAATTTATTTTATGCATTTTTACTTATTTTTGGTAGTCTATTAATGCCATATATTAGGGCCCCTAAGTTTGTCCCTACTTTTGCTTTGCTGTACTTTATAGTTTAGGTCTCACATTTAAGTCGTTCATCAATCTGGTGTTAGTTTTGGGTATGGTTGAGGTATGGATCTTGTTTCATTTTTCTGCAAATGGATATTCAGTTTTGCCAGCACCATTTGTTAGAGAGACAATCTCTTCCCCATTTAATGGATTTTTTCCCTTTGTCAAAGGATCTTTTGTCAAAGATCAGCAGACCATAGTTGGATGGATCTATTTTCAGGATCTCAATTATTTTCCACTGGTATGTGTCTATCATTGTACCAATACCAGACTGTTTTGACTACTGTGGCTGTACAGTAGGTTTTGAGATCAGGGAATGTGAGACATCCTACTTTGTTCTTCTTCAGTAGTGCTATGCTTATCTGAGGGCTCTTTCTTTTCCATATAAAATTAGTGATTGGATTTTCTATGCCCTTAAAGAATGTTCATGAGATCTAGATCAGAATTGCACTAGATGTACAGACTGCTTTTGGGAGTAATGTCATATTCACAACTTTCAGTCTTCCCATACACAAGCATGGTATGTTCTTCCATTTATTTAGATCTCTTATAGTTTCTTGAAGTCATATTTCATAGTTTTTTTGAATATATCTTTTGTGTCCCTAGTGGGATTTATCCCCAAGTATTTTATCTTTTTGGTAACTATTATAAATAATAGTGATTTCCTTATTTTTTGTCAGGGATCTCTTCACTGGTGTACAGGAATCCATCTGATTTTTGTGTTGATCTTGTATATTGCTACTATGCTAAATCTTTCAATAAGTTCCAGTAGTTTTCTTGCTGAGTCTCTTGGGTTTTCTATGTATACGATCACAACATCTGCAATGAGAGAGTTTTACTTCTTCTTTGCCAGTTTGGATGTTTTTATTTCCCTTTCTTGCCTTACTGCCCTGGCTAGTACTTGCAATACAATGTTGAATAGAAGTAGTGATAGAGGGCATCCTTGTCTGGTTCCTGCTTACAAGGGGAATACTTTCAGTCTCTCTCCATTGACAACAATATTGGCTGTTGGTTTTGCATATATGCCTTTTATTATGTTAAGGAATTTCCCTTCTACTCCTATTTTTCTGAAAGTTTCTATCAGGAATAGGTGTCAGATTTTATCAAATGTCTTTTCTGTAATGATTGATATGATCAGGCAGTTTTTGTTTTTTCATTTATTTTACTTATGTGGTGGATTGCACTGATTATTTTTCTAATGCTGAACTATCTTTGCATACCAGGAATGAATCTCACTTGCTCATGATGTATTATTTGTTTGATATGTTGTTGGAGTGTATTGGCTAGGATTTTGTTTAAGATTTTTAAATCTATATTCAAAGGGGACAGTTTTCCTTTTTAGAGGTGTCTTTGCCTGGTTTTGGTATCAGGATTATGTCTCCTTCATAAAATGAACTTGGGAAAATTCTACTGTGGTGTAGTAAATTACATAATGTGGCTTTTCTAGTCATAAATCTTTGTAAACTCTGTGGTGGAATTTGCTGTGAACAACTCGGTAGCTCCTGATTGTTAAATTATCCACCTGGGGTATTTCTGTTGGGAGCAGCACAAAGTAGTTTTCTGTGAAGTTCACTCTCTCTCAGGTGTGTAGAACTCTGATGTTGGGATTGGTTCATTTGGGCCACTCTGCCAGGCTCAAAAGGAGCCCTCCTAAATCTCTCTCACTGCTGGCTGAGAAAGATATGCTGTGAGAGAAACGTGCTCCTAAGAGACATGAGAGACACACGCTGCTGAGAGAGAGAAGTGAGAGATGCATACTTCTGAGAGAAAGATGCAAGAGACACTCTCACTACTGAGAGAGCAATGTGCTACTGAGATTTCCAGGTGCTGAGTGAGATGGCTGCCTGCAAGAGACTGAGTGCATTTCTGAACTTGAACTGTAGTCTGGCAGTTCCCTAATAAACCACATAACCTGTGAGTTCTGTGTGGCCAATGCAGCAAATTACTGAACCCAGCAGAGAGGTGGTAGGTGTTGCAGGAGGAAGAGTTGGTGAAAGGGTTGGAGGGAGGCAGCATGTCTGGCCTCCCAGGAATAGGCCTTGGGCTACTGATGGTGATTCTCTCTTCCTCTTGTTGGGTTAGAGTAGTTCAGAAGATTGGCCTCCTTGCTCCCCTAATATCTTTCATTTTCTATGTTCCAGGATAGTCTGAGTAGGATTGGTAGACATATATTATTTTGAGTGAAGGAAAAGGCAATATACAATAAGGGGGAGGTCAGCACAAAATGATCAAGGCAGTGGAAGATATACGGAGGAGCACAAGATTTAAAGGCAATAAAGGTCTGTACTATTACATACAAAATCCTGCAATATAAGTAATAGCAATAATAGATGAGTAGATGCATAGATAATACACTCAATCTGAATAGGGGTGGGAAGCTGAATGACAGTACACTCACAAATATATATAGGTTTTTCAGAGGCTATCTCTATCTATGCATTTATACATGCTACAAATGTATCCATGAATATTTTACAAAGGGGACAAAGCTATAAAATGACTTAGTCATAACCAAACACCTTGAGGGAATGAGTTGCTATGTCTGGGGCTCACCACCAACATCTTGGGTGACACTAAGTTGAATTGGCATAACAGAGTCCACAAAGACAATGCTGTACATCCTACTTTTGGAAGTAGCAACTTGTGTCTTAAACACTTGTGAATGGTCACCTAAAGTGCAACTATTGGTTTCTCTTGTCCAGAGCAAAGAAGAATGAAGAAAATCAAAGATGCAAGGAACAATTAGTCCAATGGACTAATGGACCATTTGAACCCCAGTTTCTATGACCCTAAGACAAAAAGAATTAGATGGTGTCCAGCTAGCACTGCTGATCGCTCTGAATGGATCACATTAAGAAGTCCTGGACAGAGCAAGAGATAATGTGGAACAAAACTCAACATCATGAAAAATGGCCAGGCTTACTGGTCTGATGAAGATTGGTGGAACCTTGAGACTATGGCCCTTATACACCCTTCAGACTAAGAACTGAACTTAATATCTGTGACTCAACTGGCAGCCAAAAGATAGCCCTATGAAGTGAATAGTAATAGCAGGAAGATATATACTCATTAAACTAATCAAGCACATAAGATCAAGAGGACAGCATTTGCACAGGGATAGAACTAGGAAGGTGGGAGGGGATGGGAAGGAAGAATGAAGGGAATGGACTGGTGTAGGGAGGAAGTGGGAAGAATGTTGTTACAGTGTGAGGATTGCAATAAATGTCACAAAACAGAATGCGTATGAATTGTTGAATAAAAAATAAATTGTTCTGTAAACATTCACCCAAATCACAATTAAAAGAAAAAACTAGAGAATAAATAAACCGTGTTTTTCATCTAACTCTATCCATCCATCCATTTATCCATTCACTCACACATCTACCCATCATCCATAATCCATCTATCTGTCATCCATCCACCCATCTATCTACCTATCTTCTTTCATTTGTTTACTTCATTAATTTCATTTACTAACAAAATAATTCTTCTTTATCTTAAGTATGCATCCTGCCCTGATGTGCTTATGAAAATTTGCTTAGCAGTTTCTGTCTTTTTCAGGTCAAGAAAACTAGAGATGAAAACAGCAGTTTTCTGAATGAATAAGTTGCCTCTCTGGTCACTAATCACAAGATGGTGCCTCCCAGGTGCTCCTCACACCCACTCTCAGAATGTCACTGTCTCCCCTTTCAAGGAGATTCACTTAACCATGGCTGTAGAGAGAGTGGTATGTTGAAGCGTGGTTGGAAGAAGTCAGAGACCATGAGGTCCTTAAATTCAGCTCAGCCTTGATGACTCCCACTATATATCAGGCCTGCACTCAGGTACTCATTAGCACAATCTCAATTATTCTTGGGTTCAGGTGATCACCCTCATTTTATGAGGGTAGAAGGAGGAGTGAATGGTAGCTAGCCAAGGTCACAAAGACTTCACATAGTTTTGCTGGGCTTCAGGACAAGTACTATCTAACTCCAGACCTAGATTCTTGCCCATGGTTGGTGCTGTTCCACAGGACCTCAGTGCCTACTACTCCTGCCCGCCTAGCCTATCTAGCCTTGGGGAATGCAGACACCACATGTGACACTGAGTTCAACTCTCCCCAGAGCCAGAGCACCAGGATGGGCTGAAGAGTAGAACCTTGCCTCCTTCATCAGGTGTGGCCTGAGTCTGGTCTCGCTGCCAGAAGACTGTGGGCAATCGTGAGTGATTTTCTGGGCCTCTGTGAATGCACAGAGCTCCTGTCATTGTGTTAAGCTTATAGGCAGACCTCATCACTGGCTTCTCTTGGGGGCCCTCTGCCTGGCATCTGACACACTGACATTCCATGGGCCCCAACTACAGGATGGTTCCTCTTTCAATCTCAGGTGCACGGGCACCACTGGTACTAGGAGGCCACTAGCTGATCTAAAGCACTCTAAGGTCTCAGATGGACTGCAATTGGAACCTGGCTCAACTACATGACCCTGGGTAGGTACCCAGTCCCCTCATCTATAACACACCTTCCAGGCAATGCTGCTATCAGGATTTACATAAAAAGAAATATCTACAACAGTGAGAAACTAATTTTTATGATGTCAAAATAAGAAGAATCTCTTGTAAGACTTAATGTTTATCAGTCCTCATTCTCTTAGCCCCCTTCAGTTTTAGATGGCAATTTGCCTGAGGCCAACAAGTTTGGAGATGCAACAAACAGGATTTGAACCAGGAGTCTCTGTGTGCCACCCTGAGTCCCTACAGAATTTGGGCAGGTACACTCCCAGACTCCACATCTGTCTCAGGCCTCATCAACAAACAGGGACTGCAGGTAAGGCAGTCACATGGAGTCTGGGTAAACAGCCTGTGTTTGTATGTGAAGGTGTCAAAGGAGGTCAGTCCCTCTGCCAAAAAGCAAAGATATTAAGAATTCCCATGACTAATCAGGCTAATTTAACATAGTTTAAGAAAGTGTGATCACCAGGGAAAAAACAGCAATTAATTCTGTATTATTAAAGGTCACTGACCAAAGACAATGCTTATCTGGTGAGTGGGATACCTATATTGTTCATATTCTCTCTTATAAAAATAACTTAAAAGTTACCTTAGACTTGACCTATCAGGACAATGGGACCACATCCAACAGGGGATAAACTGAGACCCTTACATCATTTTCAGCCAATAACCTTTGCATAAGCCACAATCCTCAAGACTAGAAAACAGGACCTATTATGCTATTGAAATGAAGCTGTGGTTCCTTCTTGTGGACATCTGGTTTCCTCATTGCAATCAATGATCAATGTCTGCCTTCTCTTTTACATTGCTCCACTGTATTATTAATCTGAAATAAATCTATGTTGTAATTTTACAGTATGTTGTGCTTTGTGCCAGAATACACAGTTAATATCTGGCAGTCATAATCCTGCCTTACACCCAACAGAGAGACTTACAGAGGCTGTGACACTCTACCTACCAATGGAGTGCTCAGGGTTCCAGATAGCTTACCCTGCCAGCCAGGGTTTCTCTCAAAGTAGAGCCTTCAGAAGTTCCCAGGGTGTTTGCTAAAAACATAGATTCCTGGCCCCTCCCACAGCTCTACTGAAACTGGGGTGGGTGGTGCTAGATTCCCCATCTTCACATGTGTCTTGATGAACCTGATGGACTCCACACCACCATCAAGCCTGAACAGCTAGGAAGATCCCTGCTGTGCAGCATGACATGACACTTGGCATGCAGGTCACCTTGGACCACCAGATAGCTTTCACCCAGCCCCTTCTTCAGCCCTCCTATGTTGTTTCCCAGACACTGTCTCACAACCTGTGGCCCCGCCTCAGGTCTATGCCTTCTGGGTGCTACTGGGACCTCCCCTTTGTATAAGGAGCCTCTGTTGCGCCCCCACATACACACACACATTGGATGGCTCGGTTGGTAGCCCCACCTTGATGCTTAGGGTGGACCCATCTTCAACCCGGCCATCCCCACCACAGCCAGAAGGAGGATTCTTGCCTGCACGGCCCAGAGGTAGTCCAGCCGCAGTTTGAGGTCCACCTGCCTGGAGTGCAGGCCTAGTGCACAAGAGAAGAGCAGGACAGCCAGGATGGGCTCATAGCTGTACACAGAGATGGCACGGCCCCTGAGGAAGGAAGATAAATAAGGCTCAGCCTGAGCTCAGCACCACAGGAGATCTATTGACAAGGGACCCCCAGACCTCATGGAGAGCTCAGCAACATGGGAGAGCTGCTCACCAGGGGATCCCAGACCATGACCTGGACTCACAATGGGCATAAGAACCATCTACGGGAGAGCCACCTCTTACTCGGAAGTCCGGGCCCAGGTGTAACGTGGAACCAATGGGAGAAGTAGATAAGCCATCAAAATAAAAACTAATTTTTTAGAAAAAGAATGTCTCACAAATGCTTATGAGTTTTCTCATTAGAAGACAATAGATATGGCTTTATGAACAGAACTGAGGAGCCCCTGAGCCACACTCACCCAGCTGCTCCCATGGGCGCGCTGAGCCCCAGCACAAGGACGGACAGCGTGGTGAGCACTAGCAGGAGGAGCATCTTGGGCCAGGAGGGGATGCGCAGGAAGGTAGTAAGTGTAAGGGTGCCCACAAGGCAGCAGAGCAGGGCGTGGGGTGCCGATGTGCAGGGCAGGGTGGGCAGCGCAGTGCTGCGGCCTCCAGGAAAGAGGACAACCAGGGAACTGTTGGGGCTCATGCCCCAGGCCCAGGGCATGCAGCCCACCTGGAGGGAGGAGGAATAGGGGGCACTTTGGGAGAAGCACAGTGGCAGGGCTTACTAATGCACTGTGGTCATCTCCTACACTGTGTGCTCTTGGCTCCTCATTGTTACTCTCACTGGTACAACTGGCACTTCTGACCTGTGCACCTGGCCGGTTTAAAGCCATGCTTTGCATGCTGCTGCCTATGTTGGAAGCCACTCAGGTTTAGACTCCATGGTATGATACCCATCCTCCCCACCACCTTTTAGCTTCATCTTGCTATGATTCACCTAGCTTCCTCTCTCCATACACCTGAGGGGGCAGTATCCTCTCCCATGATATCAAACTAAAAAAATCTCACTTATGACTTTCCTCATCAGAAAAAACCTTCCCTCCTAGGCTGGTATCTGCTGACTTCCTCCCCTTCTCCATCTAAGCCCCCATTTATCATTCTAGGCTGGGCATCTCTGTGTGATTTCAGGTCTTTCCTTGCCCTGGGACATTTCAAAAACTGTCATCCAAATCCAGCTCTTTTTGCTGGCTAAAAATACTTACCATACATCCTTGGGCCACTGAATAGATTAAGATTACGATGAAAATACACAAAGCAGTACGGATCTGAATCGTCAGGCACCCTGGAAAACACTGACCAATAAAATATTATTTTTAACAGTATCACTTTATTACAAAGTTGATTCATGTACAAAGCAAGTAATTGATATAAAATGAAGGTGTACAAAGTACTCTGAATGCTACTAGCCTCTTATCCTCATTAGTCACCTTCCACAATCATTTCTTAGCTGTTTTTAAATACTTATTCTTGCAGGTGAAAATCTTGCCAGAATAAAAAAAAAAACACCACCACAAAAATGGAACTCTTTAAAAGAACAGCTTCCTTTCCTCTATACTATGAGTTTGATTGGCACTGGAATTAAATGAATAGATTAATTTGAAGGAGATCTGGAATTTTTACAATATTGAATCATTCTACCTTAAAATGGTAAGAATTTCCATTTATTTGTCATCTTTTATGTGCTTTACTTATATTTTATCCCTTTCATCACGTAGGTTTTATAAAATTCTTTTTTTTTAATGTTTATTGTGATTTTGGTGAATGTTTACAGAAAAAATTCACTTTCCATACTGCAGCTCACATACATTTTGTCTTATGACATTGACTGCAATTGTCCACAATGCAACAGCTTCCCTCCCACTTCCTTCCCATAGTTACCTCTTCCCTGTGTCCTTCCTTCCCATGCACTCCCATCCCTCAAGTTGTATCCTTGTGCATACACTACCCTTCTATTCTCCCATGATTGATCTCTCCAAGGAGTTTATCTATCTAATGTAAATATTCAGCTCATATACCTGTCTTGTTTGGCTGGAAGCTACAGGAGTATGTTCAATTTCAAACCTGAAGGGCAGCTAGGGATTATAGTCTCAGTGGTTCCATCAGGCTATATCAGACCAGCAAACTTGGTCTTTCTTTTTTTAATGATTGGTTTTACATAATTCTTAAGTTACTATTAGACATTTTACTTTAATCTTATTTACTTTGAATACATTTCAAGATATTCATGAAGGAATTTCACAGGTGGTAAGAAAAACACCCAGAACTGAAGTCTAATAACAACCTGAATGAGACTGAAAGTGTATTTTTCTCCAGAGCCTCCTAATAAAACCCTGGCTGACAACTGGACTTTGGCCTTGCAATGTCCTAAAGTGACTTCTTACCTACAGCATTGTGAGCTCATAAATGGGTGTTGTTTCATGCCAGTAGTTCTGTGATAAGTTGACACTAGGAATAGGAAATTCATGAAGATTTAGGTACCTGGCAGTAGAGAATTGCCAGAGCAAACATCCAAAATGTGGGAGTGGCTTTGAAATAGGGCACTGCATAGAGGCTGAAAGGATTTCAGGGAGCATGGTTAAAAAAAAAAAAGTGTCCATGTATCCCCCTTCACACCTTACACCCTTGTCTGATCTCCATACCTGTCCTCCAGATTTCAAACTCCAGCACATTGACAGTTTAACCAGCCTCACAGCCCACAGCTCACAGGTCAAATCCAACTTTATGAAAACATATAGCAGCAACAACAAACATAGAAGGCCAAGCCTAATATATCCAGGCAAGACACTGGGAAATGATGCTTCCATTATTTGTGAGATATATAACTGGAGGATTTCAATGATTCAGCCAACTGTAATACAGAGGATTACTTTTAAAAACATAATTTTCACTATGTTTGCTGATGGGACAGCTAAGATCTTTCTCTCACTAGCCATGAGCATGCTGCCAGTTTTTTTTGTCTCCAGACTATGCAAATGAAGGCACCTGGGACAAACATGGGATACTCCCTCTCATTGGGTAGCACATCTAAAGGGGTGACATGCAAGCCAATGAAGCATACAATGCAATAGTAACAGTACTTGCATGAAGGGAGCACTGGCCTTCAAATGTTTCAAAGTGGGTATGGAACTAGGAAATGTAGTTTACATCATGATGCAGGCATATACTCAATGGAAAGCAAAATTCCCAGGAGAAAATACATGAAAATGTTATTAGATTTTAAAATTCATTTCTACTCCATTTTGAAACAGAGTTGTCTACATCTGTTGGAATAATTTTTGTGAGAAGAATCAGGATAAGGCTGGTCTCTGTAAGGCAGAGGTTATAGATGTCTCAAATGTTCAACTTTTCCAAACTGTGTACCACTCCCTCATCTCTAGTATCAACAACTCCTCCTTCCCTCAGTACTCTCCCTCCTTTTTTAACACACTGAAAAATCCACTCAGTGAGTTGATTCCAATTCATAGTAACCCTACAGAGCTGAGTAGAACTGTCTTCCAGGGTTTCCAAGGCTGTAAATCTTTATGGAAGCAGATTGCCTCATCTTTCTCCCATGGAGAAGCTGATGGGTTCAAACCACTGACCTTTTGGTTAGCAGCCCAATGCTTTACACAGATGTCCTTCTCCTGTCTTAGGATTCTATAATTCACTGTAACATCTCACAGAACTCACAATCCACCAAGGAAATGGCTCATGCAAATTCCAAATTCATGAGTCAGGCTTTGGTCTGGAGGATTCTCCTCACTTATGTGGTTTCTGGGGCCAGAGAACCCAAATTGGCAAGTCAGACAAGTGGCTCCTGTCTCAAGTTCTAAGACTCAGAGTTCAGAGTTCCCCCACCCTCTGTTCTCCAGATCCCCTACAGAAATGACAAATCATATGTAGCATCCAGAGCAAGAGAGCAAACTTTACCAGAGCATTCATATATATTGGATGTATTCCATACCCTTAAGGTATGGTGGTGACTAGAGTCACACTCACACTCTCTAGTAAAGTGGTGCCTCAAAGTACATCCTACCCTAATCCTGCCTCATTAACATAAAAGACAACTCATTCTAAAATAGGACTATAACCATAGGCATAGGGGCTAGGATTTAAAATACATCACAAAATGGAGGACTACAGACAGAAGGGCCAAGTTAAGTAATTCACTGTGCCAAGGGCCACCACTTGAATCTTTTAAACATTGGCCCTTTCATACCTGAAGGATTAACTTACCCTTCCCAATCATTTCACCAGTCCAAACAGCCAACAACAATTAGTCTTTCAGTAGGCAAAGGATAAGATTATTCAGGTACCACCCATTCAGGTCTGCTGCAGGTGTCCATCTGATCTGATCAGGTTCTCCAAAAGTTTGTGTCATCTTCACCCTTTCTGACCTCTGATAAAATTTAACTGAGAAATTATTCCCTTGCTCTGAGTCTCTCTCAAGTTATCAGCATAATGTTAGATTTTGCCTGCTGTATAATCCATTTATTCATTCCTTTACCATCTGCTATTATTTCTCCTTTGTTCCATTTGTCATTTATTTCTACCCAAACTTTTCCACTTTGGGAAGGGACATCAGGTTCAGCTGCTGTGCTTGTTCAGATTGCTGGTAGCAAGACCAATCTAGCAAGTGCTTCCCCCTCAGTTCACTCCCATTCATTTTGGGTAGGGTTACATAGGTACAACAATAGTGGGCTATCTCGACCAGTAGTCAATAAAGCAGTATTCACTGTCAATCCCAATTCTGAGTGATTTGAGGAAGGTAAAGCATAGGTACTGAAACAAGGCGGGCTTGTGCTTACTCACTGATCTGCACTGAACACGTTCCCTTGTTACCCTACCGAGAGGGACCAGGTCTTCGGGA
>NW_006921708.1:2100063-2113529 GCF_000298275.1 Orycteropus afer afer | reverse complement strand
AACAACAACAACAACAAAGTTCATGCCATCAGACCCTTGGGAATTCTGGTATACAGGTGCAGGGGTATAGTTATAGTTTCTTGCTTAGAGACCACTCTAGCTTCTGGCACCCACAGCTGCATCCCTGGTTTTGGGACTACAATTAAAAAAAAAAAAAATTCCAGGGGATGTGGGTAAGAACTGTATAGTGGCACCAGAATCCTCCCCCACCCTCTGTTCTCCAGATCCCCTACAGAAATGTAATAATATGTCTAGTGGAAATCTCCCTTTGCCCCTCTCATGTTGAGTATGAGCCACACACACATGAAGGTGCCTTTATCTTCCTCCATTTTAAATAACAAATGTTTCAATTCTCCAATCTAGTTATCTATCAAACCATCATTCTGAGGATGGCATGGAATATGGTATGTTCATTTAATATGATGTTTCTTGGCCCACTGCTGTACCATGTGGGCTGGAAAGTGTGTTCCTTGGTCTGAGGAAATATAACTTGGTGGCCCAAATTTTTACAATTCTTTAATGGTGTTTTAGCCATTTGCATCCGTCAAGGGTTATGCAAATCCAGCCCAGAGTAAGTTTCTGTGGGGACCCATTTGTTGCCACCGGCATCACTGGTCCAATATAATCAACTTGTCAGCTATGTGCAGGGCCTTTCCCATGGGGACTCTTCCTCACAGCCATCTGCAACCTCTGTCTTTCTTTCTGGCAGACAGAACACTCCTTATTGTCATTTTTTTGCTCCAGAAGGTACAAGAAGGGTATGTCTAGATTCAGCCCATCTCTGCATTGTTGCAGAAACCCCACGTCCATTCACTTCATGGACCCAACTGGCACCTCAACTGCCCACTTGCTAATTCCAATCATCTTCTGATCCAAGAAGGGGGTTCTTATGATGAACACTGACATGTACTATGGGCTCTCACCATTGCACAATTCTGCCATCATGGCTAGGAAGACAGCATGTTATTCAGCCCATTGAGCTGACCTGTTCTTACTTTTTTCAATCAGGATCTTTCCACCTGCTGGTATTAATGATGCAGCTTTCCACATCAAATGTTGTCAATGCATCCTGGAACTGCCATCTGTGAACCAAGCAGCCTTCTGATGGTTAGCAGAAAGTTGTTCATAGGGCACTGTCCATGTAGCCATGGGCTCTGGTAGCTTTTCAGCTAGTTCAAAGGTAAGATCTATGGGAAAAGAGGCTATTTGCTTGTGGATATGGTAGGTGTCTCCCTGTATTCCTCCAGTAGCTTGTTCTTTTCTTTTCTTTCTTTTTTTTTCCAAGTAGCTTGCTCTGGTACGAAGCATTTCCATTTTATTATGGAAAAATTTGGGGCACTGTTTTCCTTAGTTGAGTGTTTCTCTGACATCACCCAAGCCATTATGGGTATTTCAGGTCTCAGGATAATATTATGTCCTTCTGTCACTGAGGCAGTCTCAATCAATAGCAGGCCAATAGCAGGCAAGTAATTGCCTTTCCAATGGTGTGTATCATGCTATAGCACCTGGAAACTTTTTAGTCCAGAATCCTAATGGTTACTATATGGTGACATTCTCACCAGGTTTTTGCCAGGTTTCTCAGGTTAAGCTCCAGTTTCCATAAACATTTGTGGAAGATAGCTCCAAAATCATGTCTGAATCTGGATCATAAGGGCCAAAGGCAAGGATAGTGAGACCATTTTCTGTAATTCAAACATAGCCTGCTGTTGCTTAGGCCACCATTTGAATGTAGTTTTTTTCCTAGTAGTTTTATGGATAGAAGCCAGCAATAGACCCAGATATGGAATGTGTTCTCCAAATATGTATTCTCCAAAATCCAAACAGACCAATCAAGCATTGGGCCTCCTGCTTAGTCTTAGGGCTAGGTAGTGACAGCAGCTTATTTTTGATTGCTTATAGAATATCACAGGTGGTTCCTGCCCAAGTTACTCCCAATAATGTCACCATTTAGGCCAGACCCTGGATTTATTAATCAGCCTCTGTTGCTCATATGGGCCTCTACTGTTTCCAAATCTGCCCTAGCCCATTCTTCTATGTTTGATATTAACATAATATCATCAAGGTAATGTATCATTATACTTGAGAACTCCACCAAGTCCAAGTCTCTTCTAACCACACTATGATAGTAAGTCAAAATCCAAAAATCCACTGCCATCTACTCAATTCTGACTCACAGTGACCCTACAGTGACCCTACAGGACAGAGTAGAACGGCTTCTTAGGGTTTCTAAGGCTGTAAGCCAATTGCCTTATCGTTCTCCCATGGAGCACCTGATGGGTTTGAACTGCCAGCCTTTAGGTTAGCAGCCAAATGCTCTAACCACTGCACCATCAAATCTCCTTGACAGTAAGCTGTTGAATTCTAATAACCCTGTGGCAACACACTGAAAGTATACAGAGCTCCTTCCCATGTGAATGCAAACTATAGTTGGCTCTTTTCTGAGATTGGGATCAAGAAAAAGGCAGCTGCAAGATCAATCACTGTGTACTAGTTTCCTTTAACTTGTTCTATTTTCTGCACCATTGATACTGTGTCTGGAACTGCTGACACCACTAGTGGCACTTTATTTAGGCCTCAACAGGCTACTATCAGCCTCCATAAGCTATCTGCTTTTTTCATGGTCCATACAGGGCTATTACACAGAATTTGTTGGTACTAATACTCCAGCCTTTAGCATGTCTTTAATCAAAGCAGTAATCTCTTTTTATCTACCAAGTATCCTATAATATTTCAAATTAACAACCTGGGTGAGTTGAGGCAAATCTAATAGTTCTCATTTAGCATGTCCAATCAGGACAGACCTAAGAGCAAACTTACATGCCTTTAGTTTTACAATATCAGGTAGTGGGAGTATTCCCCAATTAGACATAATATCCATACCAATGATACATTCAGGTAAGGGAGATGCAGCTACTTCATACAGTATCTGCTTAAATCTTCCAATTCCCATCCAAACTTTCATCTTAGTCCCATCAACCATTGCATCCGCATATCCCCCCAGTCTAACCTTAGATTTCATTGACAGGTTTGGGGATGATAGTGCATTGGGATTCTGTGTCCAAGAGCCCCAAGAAGGTCTCTTCCCCATCCTTGGGCCATTGTACCAACATGTGCATATAGCCTAGGGTCTCCTGCTGAGGGCTGGACCAGAAGACTCTGGACCCCTTGTCACTCCTTTTCTCTATCAATTAGTTGAGCCTCTGTTCCAAATGGTCCCAGGTGGGACTTTCTGTCATTAAATTCCTCCTGATTAGAGTGAACAGAAAGGACATGTTTAGGTTTCTTTAAAGTTAGGGCACCAGCAGGAGTTTCCATTGGTCCATACAACCTCCTGTTTTGCTGTATTAGTACATTTGTCCCAACTCCATCAATGCCTGCTGTATTAATCCCATTTCTTAATAAATCTAAAAGTCTCCATTCTTCTGGGGTAAGTTCTTTCCCCATTGCCTCTTCCCACTCTCCTGGGAATCACTCTTATGTTTCTTTGGTAAGACCCATGCAGGGAAGCTGTGCCAACAAATCCAAGACAGCTTCTTGGATTGTTGCTTTGTTTCACAGTAGCAAGGTTACACAGGATGTTTATGTAGAAGGGTCTCCCCTGATTACCATATCTGCCATGGCCTGTGTAAGGGGCATACTCACTGAGTAAACATCCTGATAACCATAAAGCCATTCTACCATGGATTGCATAAGTACCTTAGATGCTTCATCTGGAGTGCTCCATTGGGGTATTCGGGGGGGGCGGGCAGTTTCCCTTCTCAGAGTAAACAAATGTCAGTGAAAATTTTATCCATTCCACCAGAGTAGCTGTCCCTTGTGGGTTAACTTGCTATATGACTAGATCCTGTATCATATGACTGTTCCATAGTGAGTTGTGGGTATGGCATTAACCAAACATATTCTTTCATTCTGTAGCATTCAAAACTAAAGGGACTGCCCATAAATGAGTCACTTGGAGATCCATTTTAGTAAAGTTCTGTTTTATGAAGTTGACAATACCAATTTATGAATTGAAGCGACTCCTTTACACTATATTCCCAAGTTTCAATAGTTTCTTGGTTTTGCCTGTTCCCCCACTGGAATACCTTCCTGGTGATGAGCGTAGGGGTACATCTTACTGTTTCAACATGACCTTTCCTTTCTAGGTTAGCAGTGAGAATAGCAGTTGGATCTGGGCTTAGTTCAGTGCAAAAATCTGCCCCTACATTCTTTTTCCCTGCCATTGCAGCTCTTACTTTCCTTACCATTCTGTATTTCTACCTGCATCCAACTAGCCAATTACTCAGGCGTTAGATTCACCACTCCTAAATCCCATGAATAGCTTTTGCCTTGGGTAAATGACTACAATATAACTGCTTCAATCCATGTGTGTTTTAAATTTCATCTAGAAACCAAAAGTTGCTCATTATGCCATTTATCCCTAATTTCCAAAACATGTATTCCAGTGAGCCTTGGCCACTGCAGGGAACCGCACCATTCTGATATTAAGTGGTTGAATAATTTCTTTTAGAAGGATCAGCACAAAGCTGGTTCCTAGGAGGCAGAAGTTATAGATGTCCCAAATATCCAACTTGTCCAAACTGATGTACTCATTCCCTTATCTCTAACTACTACTGTCAACTACAACTCCTCCCCCTCACTACTGTTCTTCCTGTCTTAGGGTTTTGTAAATCACTATAACATCTCACAGAACTCACAGTTCACCAAGGAAATGGTTCACACAGTTGTGCAGGCTGGCAAGTCCAAAATTCATGGGTCAGGCATAGATATAGAGGCTACTCCTCACATACATGGTTGCAGGGGCTGACAAACCCAAATTGGCAGATCAGACAACTGGCTGCTGTCTCAAGTCCCAAGACCCACTGTTCAGATGATGACAAACCAGATACAGGATCCAGAGCAAGAGAGCTAACTTTGCTAGAGCATTCATATATATTGGATGTAGACTACACCCTCAAGGAAACTAAGTGTGGTGGTGACTTGAGTCACACCCTCTAGTAAAGTGGTGATTTAAGATACATCTCACTCTAATCCTGCCTCAATAATATAGCAGACAAGTCACTCTAAAATGGTACTATAACCACAGCTTAGAGGCTAGGATTTATAATATATCACAAAATGAAAGACTATGGGTAGAAGGCATTAAGTAATTCACTGCACCACAACATCTCACAAAATTGATCTCACAACCCCACCAGCCAGTTGTAATTTGAAATTTAAAAAATACTGCCTTAATATATGCTAAATAAGTGTGTCCTTATCCTATAGACATGCTCTGAGGAGTCCCTGATGGGTCACACAGAACATGACAAGAGGACAGGGAAGGGAAGGTCAGAAAGGAGACATGTGTGACTATTTGCAGATTGTTCTGCACTCACAAAGTGAGTGTGTTTTTCCTGCAGTCAATGCCCTCCTCTCCAATCCTTTAAGGATCTCTCTGGGTGGCTTTATGGATTTCTAGTCACCTTCAGTTCTTCAGAGTCCATCTACTTTAGAGCTCTAACCTCATAATGGATGTAAATCTCTTCTCCTTCCCTTTCTCTGGTCACTCCTGTTGTGGCCTGGGCATGGTATAAGCATGAGGGTGGGCTAAGGGGTGATTGTACTCCTACCAATCCCAGCCTAGCACCCAAGCATGGCTGGGCCTACCTTGAACAGCAACAGGAAAAAATGATGACCTTCTAAGACCTACCTGCCCATGTGATCCATTGAGTCTATTATGTGCCAGACTCTGCTCTGCACCACTTATAAATACTTCCTTTAATCTTTGCATCAAGACAATGGAGTGAATACCATTACTGTTCTTGTTTAACAAAGGATGAGACTGAAGCCCAGTAAGCTGAAGTACTGTCCAGGGTCCTGGAGTGATACACATCTCCTGGTACTGTCAATGTTGGGTGACTGAAGGTCAACGATGGCCACAAGATGGCCATCTTGATGTCCATGTCAGGACCTCTGTGATGTTAGGAGGAAAACAGTCCTTTCTGTTTAACCACAAGCTTTGTCAGGTATATTTTACTGGCAACTTCATAAGAAGGTCTAACTGCCTGATGAGTTACACCCATTTACCTCCTCCACCTCTGCCTGGAGGTCTCTGCCCTACTCTCTGTCATGCTTCTCCCACGCACTACGCAGGACTGAATTCTTCTGTCTGTTACCACAGCCTTCTGCACAGCCTGTGCCATAGCCCTAATCACCCCATGTATGAATCTCATAGCCTGGCTCAGGACTTGAATGGCTACATACTTATGGAATAAACTGGATCTCTCCTCTTTCCATACATGACAACAGTCTGCATGTTCTGTTTCTGGGTATGATTTTTACTTTTTAATAGCCGTCACTGAATGTAGGCTGACTGAAGTGGCAGCAATGTCCAATTCCCCACAGCTTTATAGGCTTGTTGCTTCAAAAGCACATAATTAGAAAGAAACACTTCATGCCCTTGCTTGGAATAAACGTTCAGAAAGAAAGACGTCAAAAGAGCCCAAGGCAGAGTCCTCTAGGAGAACCAAACATCAGAGTAGGGGAAGTGTTAGGTGGGATAATACAGCCAATCTTGTTTTACGTCATTACCCAGGAATCATTCTGGCCACCTCTCTAGTCACAAGGGTGGCTGTTTTTATCAAAATAGGAGGTCTGATCATAGTAAAAGAGTCACAGCTGCCAACATTTCACATATATTTGTGGGACCAAGTGGATGTCAAGGTTCAATGAATTTTTATGAACAGAAGGTCTCTGCCTGGTTTGGAAGGCCCTAATAAAGCAGCAGAGATGTGAGAGAAATCTATGCAAGAAAACCATTATTCCTGGCAGTCTCCCATTATGTGGCTCTAATATTGCAACTACAGTCTTGTAGTTTCTGTTTTCCCCCAACAGTTAATTGCTCTGTGTAGCTCATGCTATCAGTACAATGTTGGGTGCACAGGTTCCAATATTGGGGACAGGTGTGACAGGCTTTAAAAATCATCATCCATTTGTGTGCTTTCACTTGAACTTATATGAATAAAGTAATCCTATTTTAAGTTGATAATTTTAATGTTTACCATTCCAAATACTACTCAATCTATAAATATTAATGAGGGGGTTTGTTTTTAAGACAGTGATTTTTAATTTAAAAAATAAATAAAGAAAATATCTATGGATAGTTAAGAAATTAAATGAATAAAATTAGAGTTGATCTTTTCAAGAAATTTAACAATTATACAAAAACAACAGTGGGTCAGCCAGATGTTATAACTGAAGTTATACTAAGGATATTGAGACATATGGAAAGGAAAGTTAAGGATGTAATACAAAAGAAAGCAAAAAACATTGGCAGTTGAGTAAATTCTGACTCATAGCAACTCTATGTAGGTGTCAAAGTAGAACTGTGCTCCATAGGGTTTTCATAGCTGTGACTTTATGGAAGCAGATCACCAGGCCTTTCCTCTGAGGTGCCTCTGGGTGAGTTTGAACTGCCAGCCTTTCAGTTAGCAGCCAAGTGCTTAATATATGCATCACCAAGGAACTCATGCAAAGGAATGCATAGAAAATGGAGATCTTTCCAAGGAGCCACAGGTTGTACAAGACTAAATTCCAACCTTTCACTCTAAACAGCCACAAGTGCAAAGTAAAGTGAAGAAGATCTACTAACAGAATATGAATCACTGCTCAGTGTAGACAGCCCTCCTAGAAAAATATCATCTCCTGCTCCTGCCCTATGAGTCTATGAACTGAATTCATAAGGAACTATTTCTCTCCTGTACCCTTGCTAGATTCCCACTCCTGGAGCACAAGGTCAGAATCTTGAGTTCATTAACTTGTACCCATCTCTTCCCACATTGCATACACCAGGCATGACCCAAGACTCGACAGGATTGGGCCCCATCCTGCTGAGAAGGGCAGGAGAGCCATGCACATACCTGGACTTGTGTGATGTGCAGATACATAATACACGCTACCAAGAAGCAAATGCAGAACACAAGCAGGACCAGGACAACCAGGCTCCTGGGAAGACAGAAAAACACATGGTTTACTGCTGGCTAGGGAATCAGATTTCCCCTCTCCTCTCCCTCTCAACACCTCCCAGAGACCCCCTTCTATAAAGGTGGCTTGCTAACAGGTCTCTGGAGACTTGCCTGTGGCTAGTTCTCCTTCAGAAGACCAAAGAAGAATTGATGCTTTTGAGATGTGGTGTTGGTGAAAATACTGAAAGTACCATGTACTGCCAGAACAACTAACCAATCTGTCCTGGGAGAAATGCAGCCAGAATGCTCCTTGGAAGTGAGAATGACCAGACTTCATCTCACCTACTTTGGTCACATTGTCAGAAGGGACGATTCCCTGGAGAAGGATATCATGCTTGGTAAAGTGAAGGGTCAATGAAAAAGGGGAAGGCCCTCAATGAGATGGATTGACACAGTGGCTACAATGATGGGCTGAGGTATAACAAGGATTGTGAAACTGGTGAAGGACCAGGCAGTATTTCATTCTGTTGCACACAGATTCACTGAGTCGAAGCCAACTCGGTAGCACCTAACAAGTTCTCTAAAGGAGGGCATATCAGAGTTTCCCTGTTAAGCAGGGCCCTTCTCACATTCACCCTACCCCAAGTCGCCCCACCCACTGCCAAGATCTCACTCCACCCTGAGAGGCACTAACTTTCCTAGAGGCCCTTTTCCTTCCAGGAAACACTGGAGGTACACAGACTATAAGTCCTCACTGCTGATCATTGTCCTTTTGTTGAGCTTATCTGGGGAGGGCTTTTCTAGAAAATGCTGACATACTGATCCTCACAAAGGGTAATCAAGACAATCCCTGTATGTTCACAGTTGTGTTTATCTAGGTGGAGGTGGGCAAGGCTATTTTCAGAGTTTCCAAGTATGATCTTCTTCTCAGTACGTGTAGGGTGACATATATTTGTTTTTTGGAAACTCAAGGGAGATATTATTCCCCTTGGTAGGCAAAAAAATAGTATACCCAGAAGAAAGATTTTCTAGTGTTTTCCTTGTCAAAATACAAAAACTGTCAAATTCACTTGAGTTACTTAATTATTAAATATTATTAACATTACTATATATTCTTTCTTTAAAGAAGTACTTCTTATCACTTGTTGAATGTTTCTTAAAGTGGCCTGCATCTGAACATCAATGCATCCATTTGGTGGACTGTTTTCTCTGGCAAAAGCTATTATTGAACCAAAAGTGCATCTTGCATTACCAGAAAAACTGAAAATATCTGATGCCTCACAATTGCAAAAGTGAGAGCTTTAAATTGAAAAGTAAGCAGTCACACACTATTTGCCATCAATATTTGTAAGATTATTTGTTGAATAAGTAGAGAATTTCTGATTGATGTCTTCCCCAAATGCTGGGACAATTCAGGTAGAGCAACCACAAGAGATGAACCCTGAAAACACAATCACAAACACCAGAAACATGCAGGCATATCTTCTTTTATTGCACTCTGCTTTACTATATTTCTCCGACACTGCATTTTTAATAAATGGAAGGTTTGTGGCAACACTGCATGGAGCAGGTCTATTGGTACCATTTTTCAACAGCATGTACTCACTTCATGTTTCTGTGTCATATTTCGGTAATTCTCACAGTATTTCAAACTTTTTCATAATGCTATTTCACATTTAATAAATTACAGTATTGTATAAACATAACTTTTATATGCACTAGGAAACTAAACTGACTCACGTTATTGAGATATTAACTTTATTGTGGTGTTCTGGAAGTGAATCTACAGTATCTCTGAGGTATGGGTTTATACTTTTTTTTAAAAAAAATATTATTGTGATTTGGGTGAATGTTTACAGAGCATATTCATCTTCCATACAACAGTTCACATACACTTTGTCTCATGACATTGACTGTAATCTACCACAATGCAACAGCTCTCCTCCCACTTCCTCCCGATAGCCACCTCTTCCCTGTGTCCTTCACTCCCATGTACTCCTGCACCCCGAGCTGTCTCCTTGTGCATACACAGCCCTTCTATTCTCCCATGATTTATCTCTCTAATGAATGTATCTACCTAACGTAAACGTTCAGCTCAAATGCCTGTCTTTGTTTGGCTGGAAGCCACAGCAGTGGGTTCAATTCCAGACCTGAAGGGCAGCTAGGGGCTGTACATGTGGTGTCTGTACAATCTTGATGGCCTTCTCATGTAACAGCGGAGACAACACTTACTGAGGAATTATGAGAAGGTAGATAAGACCAAGTAAAGCAGCTAGAATGAGTGAGAGAACAACAGCACTGGTGAAGTACTCATCTTGAAGCTTGTGGTACTGAGAGAGAGAAAGAGAGACCAAATGTTAAATGAGACCAAGGAAAGAGAGACAAAACTACTAAGTGATACATTGTTGTTGTTGTTGTTGTTATGTGCCGTCGAGTCAAACCCGACTCATAGCGACCCCTCCTTGGGTTTCCAAGGCAGTATCACTACGGAAGTAGGATTGCCCAACCTTCCTTCTGAGGAGTGGCTGGTGGGTTTGAACTGCCAGCCTTCTGGTTAGCAGGCAAGTGTCTTAGCCACTATGCTACCAGAGCTCCTAAGTGATACATACAGTCTCACAAATACTCAGTATAGCATTGTTCAGGAAGCACACCACCCTTGCCCAATGAGAAAAAGAGTCTGAGATTTCCACCCCACATCAGTAGGACCTTGAAGTTCTGGGTTACACTTGAGGCTCAGAGTCACCAACCTTTTGTTCTCGTTCAACATGCTTGTACTTCAGGGTAAAGAAGTTCAAGTCTGCCATCTCCAACTCTGTTTGTCGGGCCTCCAAGAGGCGGCTGATGTACCTGTTGACACGAGTCCCAGGTGTAGTGTAGATAACATTGGTAGAGAAAGATGACCGGTTTCTGAGTTTTTCTGAGGCTGTTCTCAGTGCTCTCCGCTGCAGCCACCGTGAAAACAAAGGACTGTTGTCAAATCATCTACTTATTGAAGAAAAGACCTCTTACTCTCCCTATAGCCTGTATCCTTATCCACTGAGCAGTTTCAAATTTTGTTTGGGAGTTTGGGATACAAGCAAAGCCATGTCCACAAGAGAGACCTCAGGCAAGGTACTGAACCACCCTGTTACCATTTCTGTTTGTAAAACAGAAATGAAACAGCATCTACCAGGCAGCACTGTGCTGAGGGCACAGGCAAAGGGATGAGAACAGTGCATGCACAGAGCAGATGCCCACTCTCATGAAAAAACTCACTCCATGTGAAAAGACAGGCCCTGGACTTATCAGAGCACTGTGGAAAAGACTTTAACCAAACTCTCACCTCTGGTAGAAGCTGAGGAGACAGAGTACTACTCTCTGCTCCTGTTGCTTTTGCTAAGTCACATGTGGGGATGAGAAATCATCCTTATGCCAAAAGGAAAAAAGTTTTGAAACCACCTGGCATGATCTGATTATCAGAGTCTTTATTAATAGGCACATTAAATAATATTTAATACATTTGAGGAGAAAAAAAAAATATAAAGGTGTAATATCTTCAGTTCCAGAAAAAAATGGTATAAAACATATTTTTCCTTTTCTTTTCCTGCTGAATAATAATAATAATAAAAGACCAAGAAGAATCTGCTCTCTCTAGCCAAAGGACCAGGTAAATAGAAACCTAACAAGAAAGAAAACTTTTAGAAAGTTTCCATACTCTGGCCAAACACCACAGAAAAACTGATCTTAACTCCAATCCCAACAGCAAAGGCCAAATGATCCTTAACCTAAACCTCACATCTTTTGAAAACACAACTCAAAAGGGTCATGGCGTTAAATATAGAGCATAAAATTATAAAAACTTTTAGAAGAAAACATTTGCAAATATGTGGGGCTTGGGACTACACCAAAAACAACTCAAAAAAGAAAATTACATCAATAAATTGGATTCATTAAAATTAAAAACTTTTATACTGCATGGCATCAGGATTGGAGGAAGGCTTATTAACAGCCTGCAATAAGCAGATGACACAATGTTGCTTGCTGAAAGTGAGGATGAATTACAGCATTTACTGATGAAGATTAAAGACTATAGTCTAAACTATGGATTACACCTCAATAAAAAGAAAAAAAAATCCTCACAACTGGACCTATAAGCAGAATCACAATATATGGAAAAAAGACTGAAGTTGTCAAAGACTTCTTATTAATTGGTTCTACAATCAACACAAATGAAGCAGAAGTTAAAACATCAAAAGACATAGTGCATTGGGCAAATCTGCTGCAAAAGACCCCTTACAAGTGCTAAAGAGCAAAGATATCTCCTTGAGAGAGATTGAAACCATTCCTCTTGTGAATAGGAACCAGACAAGGATGCTCACTATCACCACTTCTATTCAACATTGTACTGGAAGACATAAGGCAAGAAAGGGAAATCAAAGGCATCCAAATTGGTAAGGAAGAAGTCAAACTATCCCTATTTGCTGATGATATGATCCGCTACCTAGAAAACCCAAGAGACTCAGTCAAATATCTACTGGAACTAATAGAGAAATTTAGCATCATGGCAGAATATAAGATCAATGTCCAAAAATCAGTTGGATTCCTCTACACCAGCAAAGAGATTGCTGAAAAAGAAAGAAAGAAATCAATACCGTTTAAAATAGCTACCAAAAAAAAATAAAATACTTGGGAATAAATCTTACCAGGGACACAAAAGACCTGTACAAACCAAAGTATAAAAAAACTACTTCAAGAAACCATAAAATCTACATAAATGGAAGAACATCCTATGCTTGTGGATAGGAAGATTGAAGATTGTGAAAATGTCCATCCTACCCAAAGCAATCTATACATTCAATGCAATCCCAATCCCAATCTCATCAACATTCTTTAGGGATATGGAAAAAACAATCATTAACTTTATATGGAAAGGAAAGAGACCTTGGATAAGCAAAGCGCTATTGAAGAAGAAGAACAAAGCAGGAGGTCTCACACTGCCAGATCTCAAAACCTACTATACAGCCACAGTAGTCAAAACTGCCTGGTATTGGATTAATGACAGACACATAGACCAATGGAATAGAATTGAGAACCGAGAAATAGATTCATCCACCTGTTGTCAGCTGATCTTTGACAAAGGGCCAAAATCCATTAAATAGGGAAGAGAATGTTTGTTTAGTAAATGGTGCTGGCGAAACTGGAGATCCATTTGCAGAAAAATGAAACAAGATATGTACTCACAAACCATACACAAAAATGAACTCCATATGGATCAAAGACTTAAATGTGAAACCTAAAACTATAGAGTTCCTCAAGGAAAAACAAGGGACAAATTTAGGGGCCCTATTGTATGGCATAAATAGACTATTAAGCATAACTCAAAATGCACAAACAGCAGAAGAGAAACCAGCTGATTGGGACCTTCTGAAGATTAAACTTTTATATGCTTCCAAAGACTTCTCCAAAAGAGTCAAAAGAGAACCTACAGATTGGGAAAACATATTTGGTAACGACATATCTGACAAGGGACTTATCTCTAGA
>NW_006921708.1:2054046-2099243 GCF_000298275.1 Orycteropus afer afer | reverse complement strand
CTGAGGAATGGATAACCAAACTATGGTACATACACACAATGGAATACTATGCAACACTAAAGAATAATGTAGAATCTGCAAAACACCACATAACATGGATAAACTTGAAGGACATTATGCTGAGTGAAATAAGTCAATCACAAAAGGACAAATAATGTATTAGTCCATTATTGTAAAAGTTAAGGAAAGGTTTATCTATGGAAGGAAATTTTCTTTGTTGGTTAGCAGGGATGGGAGGGGAGGGGAGGGAACACTGTTAGATAGATAGAGACAAGTATTGATTTGGGTGAAGAGAAGGGCAATGTACCAAATGTGAGTGATCAGTATGGTGGCACTGAAGAAGAGAAAGACATGGAGAGGTACACGGGAGGTACAGACAACAAAGATGAACCCTTTTGCACATACAGTACTACGTTGTCAGTGAAGGCAAACATGGGTATATGGGTGGATAGATGGATGGACAGATGGGTGGACAGGCTGAACTAGTACCATGTCTATGAAGCAGGCAGTGTACCCAAGAACATGTATATGGTTGGCAGATAATGGTCCTGTAAGTTTATGTGCATGATCTGAATTCCCAGGTGTATAGTAGAGCTGACAAGAGGTAAGGTGGTAGTCACTGCTTGGTCACACTCAGCTTCCCAGAGGGCCTGAGTAGTTGAGCCTGTGGACTCAGGACCATAGTCACAGGGGACATCAAGCTCAATTGGCATATTATACTACACAAAATATTGTTCCACGTCCTACTTTGGTGAGTAGTGGCTGGGATCTTAAAAGCTTGCAAGCTGCCATCTAGATGCAGCAATGGGTCTCTCCTCATCCAGAGCAAAGAAGAATGAAGAAAACCAAAAATTCACGGATACAATCAGTCCTAGTGACTGGAACACCATCCAGTCTGCAGCCTATACGTCTATGAAACCAGAAGAACTAGATGGTGCCTAGCTACCAATGTCAACCACTTGGAAGGGGCTCTATGTAGGAGATCCTGGATAGAGAGGGAGAACAATGTGGACAAAACTCAAAATCATTTGGAGGAAAAAAAAAGGGGGGAGACCAGGTTTGCTGGTCCGATAGAGCTTGGTGGAACCACTGAGACTATGCCCCTTAGCTGCCCATCAGGTCTGGAATTGAATCCACACCTGTGGCTTCCAGCCAAGCAAAAGACAGGCATATGAGTTGAATACTTACCTTAGGTAGATACACTCCTTGGATAGAACAATCATGGGAGAAAGAAGGGCTGCTTATGTACTGGGAGACAGCTCAGGGAGCAAGAGGGCATGGAGGGATGGACACAGGGAAGAGGTAATTATTGGGAGGAAATATGCGGGGGGAGCTATTGCATTGTGGTAAATTGTAGTCAATGTCATGAGACAAAGTGTATGTGAACTGCTGTATGGAAAGTGAATTTACTCTGTAAATCTTTACCCAAATAACAATTAAAAAAAAAAAAGAAGAAAAAGAAAAGAAACTAGGGAAAAAAAAAAAAAAAAAAAAAAGATAGCTCCTTGAATACTAAGGTGTGCCCAACCCAAGCCATGGTATTTTCAATCATCTCATATGCTTGTGAGAGCTGGACAACGAATAAGGGAAATCGAAGAAGAGTTGATGCTTTTGATTTGTGGTGTTGGTGAAGAATGCTGAAAGTACCGTGGACTGCTAAAAGAACTAACAAATCTGTCCTAGAAGAAGTGAAGCCGGAATGCTCCTTGGAAGCAAGAATGGCCAGACTTCATCTTACCTACTTTGGTCATATTGTCAGAAGTGACCATTCTCTGGAGAAGGATGTCGTGCTTGGTAATATGGAGGGTCAATGAAAGAGGGGTAGGCCCTCAACAAGACGGATTGCCAAGGCTGCAGTGGTGGGCTCAGGTATAGTAGGGATAGTGAACCTGGTACAGGACCGGACAGTGTTTCATTCTGTTGTACATAAGGTCACTATGCGTCGGAGATGACTTGACAGCACACAACAACAACAACAACACTGCCAAAGATCTTGTTAAAAGGATAAAAGACAAGCCACAGACTGGGAAATAATATTCACAAACCACATACCTAACAAATACGTTTTTTCCAGAATATAAAGAACAAAAGACATAGATGTGAAGCCAAGGCAAACACATTAACAGCCATGGCAAGTCAACTTTAACTCAGTTCCCCACCCTTTCTGTAACCATCCCTACCCTGGCTGGAAACAGATAAGTGCACATGATAACTCATTTCCTTAAAGTTGTTTTTCAGAACCCAGCAGAAGCCAACTTGAAATTTGTTAACATCAGCTCAGACCAATTTTGGCCCAAAAACATGTGGATTGTGAGAAACAGAACAAAGTTGCTCAGAAATAATATCTCCCTCTCTGCCTAAGCCCTGGTTAGCTAATGACAGGAAGTTGGTATAACTCATCTGGTATACAAGTATACTGCATTAAAAACTGTCCCTTTAAACCAAAGGAAAAAAAAAAACATAAACTTCAGCCTATCCCCAGGCAATTCATATCCAAATTCCTGGAATTTATATGAATATGTATAAGTTTTCATTTATTGAACCCTAAAAAGCTGTATCCTATCCTCCACTTGGAGAGTCAGATTTGGGCACTGCTGTCTCCTACCCTGTGCACAGTAATAAACCTTTCTCTTTCATCATAACATAGCGTGTCTTGTCTCCTAGCTTTTTCAGCATACCAGGCAGGGACCCACTTTTGTCTGGCTTCAATTCTGTACCCCAGGTGGCACTTGGGTCACACTGACCTTCTGCCTGGAGCTTGGGGGCCCTCAGATGGTAGCAGCAAACTTCAAAAAGATCTTGGTGTACACCAGGACTGTTTGGTCTGGGGGTATATAGCAAAGCATTGAGTCCTGGCTGCAGTGCCCTCAGCACTTTCATTTTTGAGAAGAGGTTTAAAGATGTCTCCTGAGTGACTGAGTGTGTGAGTACAAGCTATAGTCTTTAGAACACATAATGGGGAGGGTGAGTTGTCTGGGTGGTTGAGGCTTAACCAAGATCACCTCCTTGGCTTCAGTGAGAGATAAAGAAAGGCTAAGCCCAGATCACATCTGTGGCCTCAAGGGTGTTTCTTAGGATTCAGTACTCCAGTCTGGTCTGATTGTGTGTGTGTGTGTGTGTGTGTGTGTCAGGTGTCAGCACAAAGAGAGTGTTAAGTGAGAGTGAACATGATGTCTGTGAGTGGAAATGGGTAATCAGAATTCAGAACCAGAATGTAGCCCTCTTGGCTGCATTCTGAAGAAGTGGATTCATTTTACCATGCCCCTTTGCTGTGGCTGTTATGGATTTTGCTGACACAAAGAACGTCCCCTATCTGGTGTTGGAGAGATCCTAGGAACTTGGCAGTGGACAACTTGTAAAAATATATCTAGAAATTTGGGGTCACTTCATGACAAGTAAACAGCTTTCACTTGTATTTACTTTGTTTTGTATAAATGCTTGTTTGTTCGTTTGAATGTATAAAATGAATTCTAATAAAATATTAAAAAAAAAAAAAAAAAAAAAGAACTGGGCTCACTTCAACTATGAGCCTAGGAAGAAAAAGAAAATGGCTTTCTTTTGTAACAATGCCTGGCCACAATTATCAACTTAGGTTTGGTGAGAAGTGGTCAGAGAATTGGAGTTTAAATTACGATATTATTTTACAGTTGGGAGCTCTGGTGGCATAGTGCCTAAGGCATAGTTCAAACCCACCAGCCACTCTTTGGAAGGAAGATTGGGCAATTGACTTTTGTAGTGATACCACCTCAGAAACCCAAGGAGGGATCACTATGAGTTGGGATTGACTTGATGGCAGTGAGGTGATTATTTTTTTTAATTTTTTACAGCTAGATTTATTTTGCAAGAGAGAGGAGAAGTGGGATGAAATCCCATATATATATATATTTACATATTTATATTTATATTCAGGTTTTTATGTCTTTGTTCCAAAATAAGAATTGTGGAGTCTATAGGAAAACCTGACTCTAAACAGGTCTTCCAGGATTCAAAAGACCCTTATCCTAGTCCCCTTCCTCCTCCTTTACTGCCTCTGCCCTGTCTTCAAGAGTCGTAAACACCCTGCCAACAACATACAGACTGTTACTTGGGAGACTTTAGATCTAGAGCCTCCCTAAGGCTCCAGTTGTTCTTTACCCCCTGTTGTCTATTGAAACCCTAGGTGCCTCCCAGGGAATAGTCTCTGCAGCATACACCCATAGTGGTGTGCAGTTTGGTCAGGGATCAATTCTGGTCCTGCAATGGCAATATCTTATGAGGCAGATACCAGTCAGACTTGATCATTCACTGACCCTCTGCCTGGAGCTTGGGGCCCTCAGATGGTAGCAGCAAGGAAATCTTCAGGGTTTTGTTTGGACCCACATACCACAGCATTTTCATTAAATTGGAAAAACACTATTGCCCATTTACTGAGCAGATCCTAAGCAGATTGAGACATTGATAACCTCCATTTTTGCAGTTCACTATTCAAACTGAGCTGATATTAATATGCTACTAACCACATTGTTAACTCCTAAAAAAAGATATATGGTGTTAGAGAAGGCAAAACAAGAGGCAAAGAGGCTACATAACTTCCAGCCACAGAATCCTATCAGGGACTTTGAGGATCAAGTTGTGCCAGGGACAGATGCAGGATGGGATCCAAATGATCCAGGAGATCAGGCTAGACTAAAGCATATGAAAGAGGATTACAGAAATGAGCCCAAAAGAGATTTTCAAGGAAGTTTGGGGGGTACAGCAACACCCCATGGAAAATCCTCCGGTGCTCCTAGAGTGGTTTATGAGGCTTATCACAAGCACACTGACACCGATCCAGATGATCTTCAGAATGCCTGTATTATTATTAATTTGACTTTTATGAACCAGACTACCCCTGACGTGGCGCAAACTCCATTAAGGAAGACTGGGCATGAACACTTCTCAATTTTTGGAGATTGCTTTTAAAGTTTATAATTACTGACACAACATGCAAGAAAAACAGAAGCAAAGAGAGATGAAACAACAGGTTGCCTCGCTTGCTCCTGCCTTGCTGGCTGTTACCATGGAAGGTCTACCATGAAGTCAACCCTGACAGATAAGTCCCTGTGGGCCCTCAACAGACAGAAGAACAGACCAAGCTCTGCTCCCTAATGAAGGTCAACAAAATTGGGGCCTTGCAGTGCTCTTATAGCAAGGACACTGGAAGAGGGAGTGCCCAAACTGGCCCCTTCAAATGTGATTGGAAAGGGCCCAGTAAATGGTAAGCACAGCTGATAGAGATCAAGAATGATGGGGCCCAGGGACTCTGTTGCAGACCAGACAAATTCCTATCTCCCATGAGTTGCCCTGGGTAGATTTAACAGTGGGAAAACAGCCCGTTGAACTTTTGGTGAATATGGGAGCAACTTACTCGGTCCTGAATATTCCAAAAGCCCCCCTGTCTCACAAAACAATGAACATTATAGATCTCTGGGTAGACTGCATGTAAAACACTTGCTCCAGCCCGTGGAGAGCCAGGGGTAAGTACTGTTGTATACCATACTTTTTTACACATGCCTGAATGCCCTGTTCCTCTTCTGGGTCAAGATTTGTTAACCAAATTAAAAGCTCAAATTATTTTCTCAGCTGACACGCTCCAGGTAGATGTTAGTTCTAACCAGGCATGGGCCCAGCAGGCAGCTCTTCTACAGATATCTCCTGCTAACTCTGAAATGGTACCTAAAGAAATTCTACAACAAGCAAACCCAGATGTGTGGGCCACAGGAGTATCAGGCAGAGCCATCGCTGCAACACCAGTCAAGATAGGACTGAAACGCAGTTGCAAACCTCTGAATTTCATATGGTACCCTTTGAAAAAGGAAACTAAGGAGGGAATTAAACCCTTAATTGAGACTTTTCTCATGCATAGACTGATCCAGCCATGGTAACCACCATATTATTAACACACCCATTCTCCTGGTGGAAAAACCTGGCACAGAAAAAGACCAGTTTGTGCAAGACCTGAGAGCAAAAAACCAGGTGGTAGAAAATATCCATCCAGTAGTACCCAATCTATATACTTTGCTCATGGCTTTTCTGGGAGATTTTTAAATGCTTCACATCCATCGAGTATTCTGGAAAGAGAGAGGTCTTCTGACCTTAGGGAGAAAAGAAATTAAACACATAGAAAAATACTCAAACTATTAGAGGCAATTAATCTGCCTGTGGAAGAAGCAGTAATACACTGCTTAGGGGTCAAAAAGGAGATTCTACAATAGCAAAGGACAATCACCTGGCAGATACCACTACCGAACACATCACCTACACCAAACTTCCCATGACTCTGGTGGCTGCTTTGATTTAGGACCTGAACCTCAGTGACTTGGATCCTGGGTATTCAGATGATTTTAACAGGCAGATGAATGAGGTTTTAACCAAGACCAAACTAAAAACTAAGTGGATCCATACTGAACAAGGAGTCGTCTTAGTTCTTGGGCACCAAACACATAATGCTTTAGCAGCCCATACCAGCAAACATTAAGGAAAAGATGCCCTGTATGCCAGGCTAAGTAAACTCATTATAGGACCACATCTGTAAAAATCACCCAAAACGTGATACAAGAATGCATGATCTGTGCCAAGAACAACCCAAAATATGGCACACCTCCAGTGGTAAAAGGAGTTCAAGCAAGAGGACCAGGTCCAGTGAAAACTGACAAGTAGACATTACTGTTATGCCTACACCCTCTGGCAGAATCAAGTACTTGTTGTTATTCATGAATACCTTTACTGAGTGGGTAGAAGCTTTCCCCTGCTATATGGAGAAGGCAGCAGAGATGAGTAAAGCCCTACTAAGGGAAATTGCTCCCTGAATCAGCCTGCCAGTCTCGATTCAAAGTCAGAACAGAGGAGCATTTGTGGCCCAAATAGTCCAACAGGTAGCAGGACTCTTAGGTATTAAATGGAGACTGCATTCCTCTAGAGGTCCCAATCAAAAGGGAAGACTGAAAAGAACCACACCCTCACAAAAATGCTGGCCAAAATGTATCAAGAGACCAACTTACCTTGGCTAAAGCTTTTATCTCTTGCCCTGTTCTGGGTTTGGGTCACTCCTAGAATTGTCTTCAGTTAAATCCATATGAGATATTGTATGGGAGACCATTCACCAGAGTGTGACACTATACTTATGCCAGTAGAGGAAACCTTAAAATTGTTAAGAGCTGGATGTTCTTAAACATGTACAAACTTTATCTGCAACTTTGAAGGTCATTAACCATTTTACTTCTACCAGGTTTTTATGTCCTACAGATGCTCCTCTCCACAACACCACCCTAGGCAACTGGGTCCTTTTCAAGGAGTGGAATGACTGGACCCCCCAGAGCAAACTTCCGACTATATGAAGTCCTGCTGATGACACACTCCTCAGCTAAACTCAAGGAAGTCTGACTGAATTCATCACACTTGGTTGAGACTAGCCCCTTTCATGCAGATGACACTCCTTAAACCACACCTGGGTCCTGTTTCATGGGAGCAAAAAGGGCATGGAGGTGGCATCCCCTGATCCCCTCTAACTTCATGAGGGGGAGAGAGAATCACATCATTAGCCACTAGGAAAATTCAAATAGCACTGCATACTTATTAGAACAGCTAAAATAAAAAATAGTGAGAAAATCAAGTGCTGATGAAGATATGAAGACACTAGAACTCTTACATAGTTTTGAAGGAACATAACATAGTACAGTCATTCCAAAGAATAATTTGGCAGTTTTGTTTAAGACTAAATATGACCCATTAACTACACTCTTGAACATCTATCTCAGAAATTTAATTTTGAGGACAGCGACCTCTCCTTGGGTTTCCAAAGCAGTACCACTACAAAAGTAGATTCCCCAATCTTCCTTCCAAAGAGTGGCTGGTGGGTTTGAACCACCAATCTTCTGGTTAGTAGTCAAATGCCTTAGTCACTATACCACCAGAGCTCCCTTTTTGTTTTTTTGTGAGTTTGTGTGTGCAGGAGTGTGAGTTACTCATCCTGCAGTGGGACACCCAGCTTGGAGGCAAATGCTGGCAGGGACCTTAATTTTTGAGGTTAAGGATTTTGTGCTTAGTCATTTAGTGAGGGGAAGCACCTCAGCTAGCGCAAGAATCTGCAGTGGGAAGGACGGCCTTCAGGTGGCCTGAGGTCATTCACACTGTTCAGAGTAGCAAAACAAAGTATAGGTGAGTTGGCAGGGAAGATTCACTTCCTCATGAAACTCTAAAGAACTTCTGGATACAGAAACCCACCATGCCTTCACTGTACTGTCACCTGGTATGCACGCGATACCTCTCTTGGGACACTTTTCTAATTAAACTATGACTCCTTCCAAGTGACAAAGTGTTAACTATGGTTACCTCTTGATGGTGGACTATAGATTTTTTCCTCTTTTCATGGTTTTCCCTATTTTGCAACATATATGAGAACTTAAATTCAAAAGCATTTGGTTTGTGGAAGGCTATGGTCTACAATGGGAGTCCTAGCTCCATTTTGAGTCTTGACCTAAGTTTAGGTGCCACGTAAGTTCTTTATGTTATTTCCCCAATGCTTGCTACCATTAAATCATCAATTTGGCTATGTACAACTCCAGGACAAGTCCAGGGGGGAGCAATTTGCCCTCAGGAAGAATGTAGTTGAAAGCAGATTACCCTTGTCCCTTATCAGGTCTATTATCCTCCTGGGAATTCTTGCAGAACATACAAACACACTTGTAGAACCACTGTCTGCCAACCCTACACATGGTCTTGCGTACACTCCCTGCTGCACAGACATACCTAATAGTTCACCGTGCCCACCCATCTGTCCACCTCTATACCTGTGTTTGCCTTCACTGACAACACAGTACTGTATATGCAAAAGGGTTCACCTTTGTTGTCTGCACCTCCCATGTACTCTCTCTGTCTTCTTCTTCCTCCATGCCACCATATTGGTCACTCACATTTGGTACACTGCCCTTCTCCTCACCCAAATCAATACTTATCTCTACCTATCTAACAGTGTTCCCTCTCTTCCCCTCCCACCCCTGGTAACCAACAAAGAAAATTTCCTTCTATATATAAACCATTCCTTGACTTTTACAGTAATGGACTAATACAATATTTGTCTTTCTGCATTTGACTTATTTCACTCACCATAATGTCCTCCAAGTTCATCCACGTAATGCAGTGTTTTGTGGATTCTACATTATTCTTTAGGGTTGTATAGTATTCCATTGTGTGTACGTACCATAGTTTGGTTATCCATTCCTCAGTTGATGGACACCTTGGTTGTTTCCATCTTTTGGCTACTGTAAATAGTGCTGTGATGAACATGGGTGTGCACATGTCTGTTCTTGTCATGGCTCTTACTTCTTTAAGATATATACCTAGTAATGGAATGGCTGGATCAAAGGGTATTTCTATTTCCAACTTTTTAAGTAATCGCTATACCGCTTTCCACAGTGTTTTGCCATTTTACAGTCCCTGGCTACACTTCTAGTACAATGTTGAATAGAAGTGGTGATAGAGGGCTTCCTAGTCTGGTTCCTGTTCACAAGAGGAATGGTTTCAGTCTCTCTCCATTAAGAATAATGTTGGCTGTTGGTTTTGCATAGATGCTCTTTATTATGTTGAGGAATGTCCCTTCGATTCCTATTTTGCTGAGAGTTTTGATAAGGAATGGGTGTTGGATTTTATCAAATGTCTTTTCTACATCAATTGATATGATCATGTGTTTCTTTTTCTTTGTTTTATTTATGTTGATTGTTTTTCTAAAGTTCAACCATCCTTGCATACCTGATATGAACCCCAGTTGGTCATAATGAATTATTTTCTTGACATGTTGTTGGAGTCTATTGGCTAGGATATTTTTGAAGAGTTTTGCATCTATATTCATGACGGATAATTGGTCTAGTTTTCTTTTTGAGTGATGTCTTTGCCTGGTTTTGGTATCAAGGTTATCCTTGCTTCATAAAATAAGTTAGGGAGGATTCCATTCTTTTCTATGTCTTGGAATAGTTTCAGTAGGATTGGTGTCGGTTCTTCTCTGAATGTTTGGTAGAATTCTCTGGTGAAACTATCTGGGCCAGAATTTTTTTTTTTGTCATTGGTAATATTTGATGACCTGTTCAATTTCTTCTTTTGTTATGGATCTGTTAAATTTTTCCACATCAGTCTGTGTCAGTTTTTAGGTAAGTTGCATGTTTCTAGAAATCTGTCCATTTCTTCCAGATTTTCAAATTTATTGGAGTACAGTTCTTCCTAGTATCCTGATATTATCCTTTTTATTTCAGTTGGTTCTGTTGTGATGTCACCCATTTCATTTGTTATTCATGTTGTTTGTATTCTCTCCCTCTTTTCCTTTGTTATATTTGCCAGTGGTTTGTCAATTTTATTAATCTTTTCAAAAAACCAATTTCTTGTCTATGTTGATTTTTTCTATCGTCTTCCTATTTTCTGTTTCATTGATTTCTGCTCGAATCTTGATTATTTCCTTTCTTCTGGTGACTGTAGGCTTTTCTTTTTCTAATTGTTGGAGATCTTGGTTTGAAGTTTTGATTTTGGCTCTTTATTCTTTTTTGATGTGTGTATTTATTGCTATAAATTGGCCTCTGATCACTGCTTTTGCTGCATCCCAAAGACTTTGTAAGGTGTGTTTTCATTCTCATTTGATTCAAGGAATTTTTGAGTTTCAATTTTTACTTCTTCTCTTACCCAGTGTTTCTCAAGGAGGGTGTTATTCATTTTCCATGTGTTTACTCTTTTTCTGTTGATGTTATTGTTGATTTCTAATTTGATAGATTTATGATCTGAGAAGATGCTTTGCAGTATTTCAATGTTTTTAAATTTGTGAAGGCTTGCTTTATGGCCTAACATATGGTTTATCATGGAAAATGTTCCATGTGCACTAGAAAAGAATGTATATTGTGCTGTTGTTGGGTGTAGTGTTCTGTGTATGTCTATAAGGTCAAGTTGGTGGATTGTATTGTTTAGCTCTTCTGCATTTTTGTTACATTTCTTCCCAGTTGTTCTATCTTTCATTGACAGTGGTGTATTAAAGTCTCCTAGTATGACTGTGGAGTCATCTATGCCTTTTCAACTTTTTTAAAATCTGATTTATGTATTTTGGGGCTCTTTCATTGGGTCCATAGGTATTTATTATGGTTATATCTTCTTGTTCAATTGTTCCTTTAATCATTATATAATGTCCTTCCTTGTCTCGTATGGTGGTTTTTGTCTTAAAGTCAATTTGATCAGAAATTAAAATTGCCGCTCCTACTATTTTACGGTTGCCATTTGCTTGATATATTTTTTTCCAACCTTTGATTTTTAGTCTATTTTTGTCTTTGTCTCTAAGGTGTATCTCTTGTAGACAGCATAGTGATGGATTTTGTGTTCTTATCCAATCTGCAACTCTCTGTCTCTTGAGTGGTGCATTTAATACATTAACATTCAGTGTAATTATTAACAAATATGAGTTGGTTGTTGTCATTTTGTTATGTGTTTTTTCATGGTGTCCCTGGTTTCTTTGTTCCATATTATTTTCTGTGCTGAGCTCATTATGCTTATGAACATGTTATCATTTCTTTTGTTGCTATTGTTTTAGTATTTGCCGAATATCTGTGCTTGTCCTTGTTTTAATTGTGATGTGAAGTTTTATCATTTTTCTTTGAGGTTACCCTGTGGTTTATAATTTTCTCCCCAAGTTTGAAATAGTTCATTCTGTCTTGCAACTCTCCTGACTTCCTCACTATTTAGAAGTTCTGTAACTACACAGTCTTTTCCCTCTTTTTGTTCTGTAGTCGTCCTCATTTGCCAGTTGAAATCTCTGATTCCCCATTTGGAATCTTGTAAGCTTATTCAACTTTGGATATGTCCATAGCTGTGGTTTCTGGGTTATGTCATCTTGTGTATTAATGGTCGTTGTTGTTTGCTATTTTTGGTTCTCTGTTTAAAGAACTCCCTTTAGTATCTCTTGTAAGGTTGGTCTGGTTTTAACAAATTCTCTTAGTTTCTGCTTATCTGGAAATCTCCTACATTCACCATCATGTTTGAGGGACAATTTTGCTGGGTATATAATTCTTGGTTGAAAATTTTTCTTTCATGGTTTTAGAAAAAGCCTTCTTGCTTGTATGGTTTCTGCTGAGCAATCAGAGCTTATTCTTACTGGCTGTCCTTTGTAAGTAACTTATTGTTTTTCCTGTACTGCTTTCAGGATTCTGTGTTTGTCTTTGGTTTTGGTGAGTTTGATGATGATATACCTTGGTGACTTTCTTTTGGGGTCTATCCTGTTTGGGATTTGCTGGACTCTCTGAACAAATATATTCTCATCTTTCATCATATCAGGGAAGTTGTATTCCAACAAATCTTGGGCAATTTTCTCAGTGATTTCCTTTTTCTTTCCCTGTTCTGGAATTCCAATGACACACACATTATTCCTTTTGATGGTATTCCACATGATCTTAAGCTTTCTTCATTTTTTTTTTTTGTTTGTTTGTTTTTTTTTCTGACTGATCCCTTTCCACAGAAGTATTCAGTATTTCCATTGAAGTATTGGTCTTCAATCACATTAATTTTGTCTTCCATTGCATCAATTCTACTCCTTTGCCTTTCCAATGTGTTATCATATCTGACAATTTAGTATTAATCTTCTCGATTTCTATCTGTAGATTTAGAATCATTTCTAATTTTTTATTTATTTTGTCATTTTGTTCTTGTATTTTCTTCTGAAATTCTTCTAGGGATTTTTCTGTGTTTTCCTTGGTCTGTCTCTCAATCCTTTGAAGATGCCTAAATCTAATTCTTTTGAATTCCTTATCAGGGAGTCCCAATGCTGTTTCTTCCTCAGGAATGTGTTCTGGGTCTGTATCCTGCTCCCTTGTTTCTACCACTTCATCTTGCTTCTTTGTGTGTACTGTGATGTTTTGTGTCTCCAAGACATTGTTACATTGTTGTATTTAGATCTCTGTTAACTCTTTGTAAAGAGCAGCGGAGAGTGTGTCTGGCTTTTCTTGGTGGTTGTTTATTGTAGCACCATTGGTGGAGAAGGAGGTGGTGATTCTCAGTAAGTGAAGCTGCAGGAGGTGTTGGCGTAGTTATGTCATATGGGGACTTTGTTGTCTCCCACTGAGTTAGACAAAATAACAATTTAATAACCATCAAAAAAAGTAAAAGCAAAAGGATAAAAAAAAACCACCATGTAATCACACAGGAAAACTAACCAAAAAGAGAAAAAGGAAAAAAAAGAAAACACCGCAATATCTGGTTGTTGTTGCTATTATGTGCCATCGAGTCGGCCACGACTCATAGCTACCTCTCCTTCGGTTTCTGAGGCAGTAACACTACAGAAGTAGATTGCCCCATTTTCCTTCCAAGGAGTGGCTGGTGGGTTTGAACCACCAGGCTTCTGATTAGCAGTCAAGTGCCTTAGGCACTAAGCAATATCTGGGGAGAGGGCAATAAGAGAAAAAAGTAGAGGGGGAGAGTAATGGAGAAAAAAATGGGAAAAACGCAAAAAGAAAAATAAGGAATGGGGTTATCCACAAAACAGAAAAAAAAAAAAAAAAAAAGGAAAGAAAAATTGGAACCAGGAACAGGGAAAAGAAAAAAAGCTGAAAACTAGAACCTGGGAATGAATAATAAAAAGTGATAATAAAAAGGACAAAAGTAATAATAATAGTAGTAGTTTTAAAACAGAGAAAAACAAACCAAAATAAAGAAAGAAAAAAGAAAAAAAAATCTGGACAGGGCAGGGCAGGGCAGGGCACCCAGGCTCCTTGGGAGCACACAGACTGGCATGGAACTCCTGCCAGCCTAGAAGGTGAGTGGGAGTGAGGGACGGCCTCACCTTCTTTCACCAAGAGTGTGTGGGGTATAAGAGTAACACAGGGAATGTCGCACCTTTCTAGTAGTCCATGCATCTGGGATGTCTTTGAGGTTCCCAGCAAGCAAAATGGTCAAGCCACTTGTAAACATTCAAAATGGCTGTGCCTCCAGACAGGCAAAAGTCCACAGCTCAGCCCGCCTTCCTCTTCTCTGTTTCCCCTTTTATTCTCCAGCCACCAGAGCAGTCCTCTATGCAGTCCCTGGCTAGAAGGGCTTATTTTTAGGTTAATTCTTAGGTCTTACCACCACTTGGAATATCCAAGCTCTCTGTGCCTTCAGGATTGCTACCAGACCACAGCTCCATATATCTCCATTTTTGGTATTTTCATGCAAATTCCTCCGCTACTTGGAGTTTAGTCCACTTCTATATCCTTTCCTTCAAAGCTCATGGGTCCAGAATTGTCTTCTGTATCTGTGTTAACTGGTTCATCTTTTCTTTGTTGAAGAGGGTCTGTGTAGTCTTTCTGCCTATTCTGCCATCTTACTGGAACTCTCCCATAAACTATTTAAATCTGCAATTATGTATATATTCCAACCATGGTTCTTTCCTCGCTCCGTAGTCCCACCTATTGCAGAGATGACTTGGCCTGGCACCAATCATGATCTTGTGATGATTTCCCTTCTTCTCTATTATATACAATGAACACCATGACTGTGATTCAGCAGATTCCATCTGCATTTATAATGGACACTTGCTGACTGTTTCCCTCATCCACATTACTGTCTTTTCCCCTGTTTAAGACTTAACAAAAGGGTCTCTATAGAACATTTTTGAATCTAGGCTAATTTTTCCTATAAGACAGACAAAAAACATATATTTCCTTACAAATCAAAACAGAATTAAGGTTAAAACTTCTTTCTCCTTTTACAGTGGGGTTTGGCTCTCTGAGCTTCTTCATTGATCTGCTATGGGAAAGACTGTGGTTTCAGCACAGATACTTAAGAACCAGAGAGCCCATTCAGACTTGAGTGAGTTACTTATCTCCACTGTGTACCAATTTTCTTATATGTACAATGGTGTTAATAGTGGGCCTAAGAAGAAAGGCTTGGAGATCTACTTTTGAAAACTGGCCAGTGAAAACCCTATGGATCATAAAGCTCTGGTCAATAACAAACCATGAGGATGACACAGGGACTGAGCAGTGTCTTGTTCCATTGTACGTGGGGTCATCCTGTGTTGGGTGTTGACTTAATGACAGCTAACAATATTGACACAGTGTTCTTGGGAGAATAGACACCCACATATCTCTTGATGAGCTGGAACAGTGACTAGCACAGAGGGTCTCTTCATCACTGTCTGTCACCAATGTTGGTTGTAGTAGTAGTGGGACTCCACCCTTGTTATATCAAAGTCAAACTGAACAGGAGAGGCCCCAGGTTGGTTTAAGAGTGTGTATTCCAGCCCCCAAGAGTTCCCATTCCATTTCAGTGATCCTAGGTAAATCAAGTAACTACAGTGACATCAGCCACTCCTCGGAAGGAAGGTTGGGCAATCCTACTTCTGTAGTGATACTGCCTCGGAAACCCAAGGAGGGGTCGCTATGAGTCAGGGCTGACTCGACGGCACATAACAACAACAACAACAACAACAGTGACATTCTGTTTCCTGATCAGGAAAATAGGAGACTCCCTTTAGGGGTATTTCTGTGAGTCAAACCAGACTTTTAGTGTATTGCCTGCACACAGCAAGAGAGTGGCAGGTGTCTACTCTTGCTCATTGGAAATACTGCTGGGGAGACCAGGAAAGTAGCCAGGCTGAGTGCAATGGGCAAGCAGCAGATGCCTGAGATCAGTATGTCCTGGCCTTTTCTCTTTGCTTCCCTTCCCCTTTTGCACTCTGGCTCTCAGGGACATCTTGCATTCCATCTTAGGTTGACATATTTTAGTCTCCTTCCATTTCTAGAATATCACTCCTTTGAGCCTCAATCCTTGACATTAGTTGTTCTCAGGGTGAGCTTTCTGACCCAAAGCCTCAACACCATGAAGAACTCAGCATAAGCACATGACTGGCCCACCCAGACCTGTGGCATCAGGCCTGAGAAGTACTGCTTTATTATATCCTTTTTTAAAAAAGAAAACAATGAAAGCTTTATCTAGCAAAGTCAGACTTTGAGAAGAACACTTAGGGGTTGAATTACACTTACCACTGAGAAAGCAAAAGGACCTCAATTCACATGATGATATTTCTGTTGGACAACTGACACAGGGGTCTCAGACATGAATTTGTGCCAGTTCCTGCTGCTGCCTCCCAACATCCACCCCAATTGCCTCTCTATTAATGGAGCCAACCCTTTGCATTGGCCTAGCAGCTCAATGTGGCCATGTGTCCAATGAGTTGTATGCAGAGTGCTATCTGAAGATAACAAGAAGCATCTTCACCCTGCCCCTCCTTCTTTCCACTCACTGGAGTGAGGATGCAATGACTAGAACCTTGGCATTTATCCTGGACCGTGTGGTGAAACACTAAACAAGCCAGGACAGCAAAACAGAAAGGGCATCATCCAAAATGATGGTTAAGTCAGGGAGGCTTATAGATATTGAACCTCCCCTCAGGTCAAGGGGGTTGCTAGGCATGGAACTTCCCTTCAGGTCAGGTGATTGATAGACATGGAACCTCCCTTCAAGACAGGGAGCTAACAGACACATGGATCCACTCCTCAAGTCAGAGGGACTGACAGACACAGAGCTATCCCTTAGGTCAGTATGGGTGAGAGACATGGGATAACCCCTTAGTTTAGGGCTTGTGATAGCTTCTCTGCCCCAGGTCTCTAATATTCTCCTAGAATACTTCAACAGGAAAACTGATAGCCCATTCTTCTCTCAGCCCATCAGGTGCTTAACCTCTCACTCTCCAAGTGGGCAACCACACCCCCTCAGGTACCTACTTCCCAGCTGCAACTCTGTTCTGATTACCTAGTGCCACTCTGACAGGAATATACCACAAATGGAATGGCCTTAACAAACAGGAGTTTATTCTCTTATAGTTTGGATATTTTAAGTCCAAGTTCAAAGTGCCAGGTTCGAGGGGCTGAGTAAAAGCCCCTCATCCTTGGGCTTCAGCTCTGCCTCCAGCTCCCAGCCCAGTGAAGCCAGAGGCTCTTCTTCACTCAGACAGCTGCTGACTGCTGAGGCTGCCAAGCCCAAGGTTGACAAGTAACAAGGCACAGTCCCAATATTACCAAATCCCACAGCAGGCCATTAATTCCAGTCCATTTTAAGTCCCAAGGTCAGCAGAGCATGGCAGGCTGCTGAACAATGACTCAGCTACATTCAGGGTTCAGTTGTGCCATAGGCTATAGACCATTCCCAAAACTGCTTCTTATATGGGAAGCAGACCACATCCCAAAAGCAGCTACTCAGCTGCTCACAGTAGATTCCACCATGGAGTTGATTACCAGTCTCATCATGGGGAATACTACATCCAGCTTCCCAGCCTCTCAACCAGGCCTAGCCAAGTTGATACACAAACTTAACTGCCACACACATACTATTACTTCTAACAAAAAACATCATATTTAATGGAAAAATTCTATTTGTTTGAAGTTATTAAGCCAAAAACAAAAAGACTGCTCACCTTAATTATCATTGTTTAATAATGAATGAAAAAGAGGAAGCAAAATCATCACCATTTGAAATAGATCTTATCATATATCAAGAAATCACAAGAGAACTAAAAAAGCTATTAGAGTCAGTTTCAATAAGGGTGAGCCAAATATAAGCTGAAGTTTTATCCTCATTAAATTTAGACATTAATGATGGAAATTATGTTTTTCAAAGAATTTCATCCAAACCAAACAAACTCACTGCCATCGAATCTATTCCAACTCATAGTGCCCTCTTTGGGTTTCTGAGGTGGTAAATCTTCACAGAAGCAGATTGCCAGTCATCCTTCCGCAGAGTGCCTGGTGGGTTTGAACCACCAAGCTTCTGGTTAGCAGTCAAAAGAATTTCATAGCCATGCTAAGACTAAAAGATCAGGAGAGTGGGTAGGGAGAAACTCTTAGTGGGTCTGAAACAAAGAAAACAGAAGACACAGCACTTATCATATTGGCAATACTTTCTAAATGTGATAAAACGTAGTGCAGATGAGAGCTGAGAAAGCTAGCCAGACCTTAGATACACTGTCAGTGGGAGTGAGCAGGATATACACTTGTTAGAAAGCATTTTGTCATCAACTATCTCCATGATCTTTTCAATTTTCCCATATACAGGTGAAAAGTGGACTACAAAAAAGGAAGACAGAAAATTCATGCATAGTTCTATGTGGTGCTGGCAAGGAATACTGAATGTACCATGGACTGATAGAAGAACAAATTGGTCTTAAAAGAAATACAACCGGGAAAACAGTGAGTACAGAGATGGACAGAGCTGCAGACTGTCAGCTACACTGATGGCACCAACAGCCTAAGTATTTCTAAGTGGTGTTGAGACCTCAGAATTGACCTAAAGATCAGCCTTGGTCACCAAGGGCTGCAGGGTGACTGTGCTGGTGGCTTATGACTAGGAAGGGAAACATCGAGGAAGAAGACAACCTGAGCTGTGGACTTTAGGCTGTCTGGAAGGCACTGCCATTTTGATTGTTTATAAGCAGTAGCCATTTTGGATATTTAAAGTGACTGAGAGCACAGCCATTTTGAATGCTTCCAAGGAGCAGCCATTTTGGATATTTAAAGTGACAGATTCTCACTCAGATTCCAGGGACCTAAGAATAGGCTCCATTTGTCAAAGACAGCAGGGACATATGGGAGGCTGACAATAGGAAAGGAGACAGGTGGTGAGTGTATAAGTGCTTCCAACTAGTGAATAGAGGAGCACAATACTTACTTACTTAGATAAAATCCAAAGAAAACAAAAATTGTGGGCAAGTCACTCCAACATACAATCACCAATTAAATATAAACACAAAAACCTCACAATATCTTGCAGACAACAGACCATCACAGTGCACACAAAGAAGCAAGAGAAACAAGGGACCAGGATACAAACCCAGAACATATCCCTGAGGAAGAAGCAGCAGTGAAACTCCCTCATAAGGAATTAAAAAGAGTTATATTTAGGTACATTCAACAGATTAAGAAACAGATAAAGGTAAACACTAACAAAACTGAGGAAAACAGAGAAAACCCTACAACAATTTTGGAAGAAAATACAAGAACGAAATGACAAAATAAATGAAAAATTAGAAATGATACAAATGATACAAAATCTACACATAGAAATCCAGAAGATTAATACTAAATTTTCAGAAATAGATAACACATTGAATGGGAAAAGGAGTAGAACTGAATCAAAAGAAGACAGAATTAGTGAGGCTGAAGACAAATACCTGAATACTTCTTTGGAAAGGTATCAATCAGAAAAAAGATCAAAACAAAATGAAGAAAGCTTAAGGATCATGTGGAATACCACCAAAAGAAATAACCTATATGTAATCAGAATTCTAAAACAGGAAGAAACAAATAAAACCACAGAGAAATTTGTCAAAAAGAGAAGTTCTCTAGTATGATGAAAGATAAGAATATATCCATTCAGGATGTCTATCCAAACAGGATAGACCCCAAAAGAAAATCACCAAGACATATATCACCATCAGATTCACCAAAACCAAAGACAAGGAAAAAATCCTGAAAACAGCATGGGAAAAACAAAAAGTTACCTACAAGGGGCAAACAATGAGAGTGGGAAACAGTGAGTATGGAGATGGACAAAGCTGTGCACTGTCAACTACTCTGACGGCACCAACAGCCTGAATGTTTCCAAGTGGTGTTGGGACCTCAGAATTGACCTAAAGATCAGCCCTGGTTGCCAAGGGCTGCAGGGACAACAGCACTAGTGACTTATGAAGAAGAAGGAAACCAGCAAGGAGGGAGACAACCTGAGCTGTGGACTTTCAGCTGTCTGGAGGGCAGGTGAGAAGACAATGGGATGGTATATATAAAACCCTGAAAGAAAACAAGTTCCAACCAAGAACTATATACCCTTAAATATGATTGTGAAATTAGGAGATTTCCAGATAAGCAGAAATTAAGGGAATTTGTTAAAACCAGACCAACCTTACAAGAGATGTTAAATGGAGTCCTTTGGACAGAGAACCAACAACAGGAAACAACAACTGACCATTAACACACATGATGACATAACCTAGAAACCAACCCAGTTATGGAAGTACCCAGAGTAAATAAGCCTGCAAGATTGTATACAGGGATCCAGAGACATCAACTGACAAGTGAGGACAACTAAAAACCAAAATGAAGGAAAAAAATTATGTAGTTAAAGAACTTCTAAATGGTAGGGAAGTCGAGACAACTGCAAGATAGAATAAAACCCACTGCCATCGAGTTGGATCTGACTAATAGTGACCCCTCCTTGGGTTTCAGAGGCAGTATCATTATGGAAGTAGATTGCCCAACCATTCTAAACTTGGGAAGAAAATTATAAATCACAGCGTAGCCTCAAAGAAAAATGATAAAACTTCACATTGAAATAAAAAAGAGGACCAGCACAGATATTTAGCAAATACTAAAACAATAGCAAAGAAAGAAGTGATAATACGATTCATAAACAAAACAAGCTCAGCAAGGATAATTATACAGAACAGAGAAATCAGCAACACCACGAAAAAGCACATAACAAAATGACAGCAACAAATTTATACTTGTCGATAATTACACTGCCAAAAGAGTAAAAAGAGAACTTAGAGACTGGGAAATAATATTCTGCAAAGACGTATTTGACAAGGGACTTAGCTCTAAAATTTATAGAAAACTCCAACACCTAAACAACAAAAAGATTAACAATCCAATTTAAAAAAATGGGCAGAAGACATGAAGGGACACTTCACTAAAGAGGACATTTAGGTGGCCAGCAAATACATGAAGAAATGTTCATGAACATTAGCCATCAGAGAGGTGCAGATCCAAAAAAAAAAAAAAAAGCAATATGATCTCACCCCAGTACTAACGGCAAAGTTCAACAAGACAGAAAATAACAAATGCTGGCAAGGATGTGGAGAGACTGGGACTCTCATACACTGCTGGTGAGACTGTAAAATGATACAACCACTGTGGAAAGCAGTATGGCTATTCCTTAAAAAGCTGGAATTAGTAATACCATTTGACCCAGCAATCCCATTACTAGGTATATATACTAAAGAAATGAGAGCCAGGACAAGAACTGATACATGCATATCCATGTTCATCGCAGCACTGTTTACAACAACAAAAAGATGAAAACAACCTACGTGTCCATCAACAGAAGAATGGATAACCAAACTATGGTACATACACACAATGGAATACTATGCAACACTAAAGCATAATGCAGAATCTGCAAAACACCACATAACATGGATGAACTTGGAGGACATTATGCTGAGTGAAACAAGTCAATCACAGAAGGGCAGATATAGCATTAGTTCTTTATTGTAAAAAGTCAAGGAAAATTTATATACAGAAGGAAACTTTCTTTGTTGTTTACTAGGGGTGAGAGGGGAGGGGAGAGAACACAGCAAAAAAAAAAAAATGCATTGACTCACGTCACTTAAGTTTTGTGTATTTCACTGTATATAAACTATATTTCAATAAAATGTATTTAAAAAGAAAAAGACTGAGTGACCCTTAGAAGTGAGAATTGAGAGATTTTATTTTGCTTACTTTGGATACATCATCAGGAAAGACCAATCTCTAGAAAAGGATATCATGTTTGGTAAAATAAGGGCCAGTGAAAATTCAAGAAGCTTTCCATGAGATGGACTGACTCAACAGCCGCAACAATGGATTCAAACATACCAAGACCATGATGATGGGGCAGGACCAGCCAATGTTTAGTTCTGTTATACTTAAGATTGTGCCATGAGTCAGACCCAACTAGACAGCAACTAATAATAATAAATCAAAGATTAAACAATACAAACCATTTATCTCAGAAATTTCACTACAAGGAAATCACTCCTGGCTATACTTATAAAAGTTTACTAATATACATGTAAAAAAGAATGTTCACAGCATCAATCGTCATTAGGACAAAATCTAGAAATAAAATCCTTATCTATGAACAAGTGACTGGCTAAAGCATCATTGTGAACACAGTGGAAGGCCATATGGCCACTTTAAAATTGACTAAGATTTATTTGTGCTGGTAAGGAACTCCCAAGATTTATTGAGTGAAAAGTCACAATATAGAACACGATGATGTTCCTATTTGCATTAGTCTTATGGTACATACATAAATTATTTTCTGGAAAGAAACACAAAATGGTAAACATTTCAAGGTATTTGACGTTTTATGTATATATATTACTTTAATATTTTTTTAAATAAATATGTGTAGGCATTTTTAAGTGTATGGATAAAGACAACCAGAATTTAAAAAAAAAAAACCAGGAGGCTCCTGAGTATAGATTTTAGAACGGACAACTCTATTGTCAGAGATAAGGAAATTAAAATAGAAAAGAATTATCACAAGGACTAGGAGTGGCAATGGGCATGGATCCTGCTGTTGGGATACAACTGGGCCTGCTTTGGTGATATACACTAAAATCTCTGACTAGGATTATTGTCAGGTGCCGGTGAACTGATTACAACTAATAGAGAACCCATGTGACAGAGCAGAACTGCTTTGCAGGGTTTTCTAGTCTGTAGTCTTTACAGGAACAGACTGCCAGGTCTTTCTTCTGTGGAGCTGCTGGGTGGGTTTTAACCACCAACCTTTTGATTAGCAGCGGAGCACTTAGCCATTGTACCACCAGGCTCCCTTCAGATCTGCTAATCTAGATATTTAATCAGAAATGTAAATGCATTATCATGAGCAATACTGCTGTGAATTATCTACTTTGATCAAAGAAAAAGAAGTAGACATAACCCAAATATCCATAGAGATTGATTAAATAAAATCTATCCTCAGACAGAAATAATTTTAAGATACTATATTTCTGAGAAATATTTAACAATACAAAGAAATATTTACATGAGAAAAGCAAGCAACAAAACAGCTTGAATATCATCGAATCAATTTTATTAAAAATATTACATACACACATACACTTAAAAACTAGAAGGACCAAAATATTAACACTAGTTTTTGTGGGATGGTAGGATTACATTTGTATGCTTTTTGTTTTATTCTTTGTGCATTTTTGTGTTTTCTTCCGTATCTCTACAATAAATTGCTTTTATAATCAGAAAAAAATATATATTGAAAAAATAGAACAAGTATAAGTACATTTTGTGAGGGCATTAAGGGTTTATATAGGAACTTGTCCTTGAGGCATTAATGAGATCAGTCATTTAAAAGTGACCTGAAGTCTGTGATGCCTGAAGGGTAAGCACCAATAAAGAAAACCAAATCCCCAGAATGAAAAGGCAAATGCTCAGTAAGGAGAGCAGAGGGGCTAGGCCTGGCAAGCTTCCACATACCATCAGGAAGAGGAAGGGAGATTCGTGGAGAACTTTTGTTTCAGCCCATTGTGTAGGACTGCCATCTAGCCACCATATTCCCTCCTATTTGATACACACCTCTGAGAGGAGAAGGGCCTAGAAAACACTGGACCGAGGTGAGGAGAGTGTTTGAGGCAGAGTGATACGTCCAGTTTGACCCAGCCATAATTTTCCCTAACTGGGGCCCAGTTTGATTAAACACTGGCATATTTGCATAATGCTAGATCTGGAAACAAGAAGAAACAGAAGGAAAAATCAGGTGAAGAGCAGGGGAGATAAACATGCCAAAAAAAAAAAAAAAAAAAAACAACTGCACAGTAAAATCGATCACAGGCTCTGGTGAGGCCACAAAGGACAGTGAGAGCCTGTGTCATGGGTTGTGCAAGGCAGTATCCCACCAGGGGCACATGCACTGGGGCTTCCTCCCTGCTGGTTCCCACTCTACACATGGCATGTGTTCCACTGACATGGTCGCCCCAAAATGCAAAATCTTCCCATGATGGAGATACCATTTTCATTCCCATTTTAGAATTGTTTTCACTAACTGTATAGCCCCAGGATAGAGGCAGATGACAATCAAAGGAAACGTAAGAGATGCAGGGGGTCCCAACTCCCTAATTCACTCCCACCCAACCCATACCCACCTCTCATGTAGACCCTGGACTTTTATTACACCTTGGTCCAAATAGGAGGCTTTGGTCCTAAGGGGTGGGAATTACTTAGGCCTCACAAAAGTGGCACAACGGGCACAGAGGATAGAACTAACTTCCTCCAAAGGGGACACTGGGGAAGGCACAAGGGTCCAAGAGAAGAGATTTGCCTAAACTGCTAATCTGGTGGGGTAGAAAAAGACCTCTCCTGGCAAGGAGTTTGTGTACTGACAGAGGCATGGGCCAGTACAGCAAGTTTGGATAAGAGCTAGTAGCTATGATGATTGGAATGAAGGTCACAAAGTGACAAAGACTACAGGAGTAGAGAGATGGAGCTAGAGAGGTGGCTGAGGCCAGACTACCAAGTGCCACGTATACTACTAAGCCTAACACAGGGGTCATGGAGTACTTCAAAGAGCACAGCAGAGGGTGAGATTTACATGACAGAGAAGCAATTTCATGAAGGCCCAGGGTAGGGGCAGGATCCTGCTCCCAAGCCACTATCATCAAAGAATGACACAAGTGTCTGATGGAGGCATGGCAGCAGTAATAGACAGGAAGGGTGCTGAGGAGCAAGCCCACTCTGGGAGCTGGGTTGAAAGGATAAGCTTAATCAATACCATATTTTACATCTGTAGGGCTATCAGACAGCATCTTATAAGCTGGGACTCAGGAATCCCTGCATACAAGTGGACCCACAGGTGTGGGTGTGGGTGGGATGTCCCACAGAGAATGGTGATAAAGGAGAGCAGAGGGGCCAGGCCTGGCAAGCTTCCACATACTACCAGGAAGAGGGAGGGTGATGTGTGGAGAACTTTTGTTTCAGCCCATTGTGTAGCACTGCCATCTAGCCACCATATTTCCTATTTGATACACACCTCTGAAAGGAGAAGGGCCTAGAAAACACTGGATCCAGGTGCGGGGCTGAGGACAAAACCAAAGACACCATTGTTAAAGTCACTAGGGAAAAGGAAGGTCCCTGAGGGAGTAAGGTCATCTTTGGTCAGAATGGTATCAACGGCACTTAGAGGTAGATAGCAATTCATGCTGGTAGGGGTCACTGAAGGGAGAGGTTTGGCCCTTCGTCTGAGGTGCTAGGTAAATCCAGGATTTACAACTCCTTCTTCCCTTCTGAGATTGAAATCTGAATGAGGAGGGGGTCTTGATCCTGGGTGACAGATTTCTTCAAAATAATGCCTATGTTCCTCTCTCCTGGAGAAGGGTATGGGGTGAACATCACACTAAGGATTTGGTTCATCAAGCAGACCTTGAACATACAAGTCAGTGGTGCCTTTCTCAGTATGACCTGTCCAGAAAAATGTCTGAATTCCTAAGTGTGAGAACTCTAGCCTCCTAAGCAATCTCATCAATAAGGGCTAAGTGCTGCCCCCTCCCCCACTCCTGCCTCCAATTCTCTGTGTAAGTCTTGGGAGGAAATATGTCCTAGCTTCTGAGTTTTCTTTGTGTCTCAGGCTCTAATATGGCTCTGCCCTTCCTGTCTCTATTTATGATTTTGACAACTTATTCTTCAAGTTTTTTGCATTAAGTTTTATTTTTAAAGATATTACACTAAATATTATTTCTCTTGAACACTGAGTTTTTGGCCCCCCATAAATTCTACACCTGAGGTAAGAGCCTCTCATCCTAGTGCCAACCCTATTGGGTTGTGCCCTTTTGGGGCACCAGGCACTGAGGGAAGAAGATAGTGATGAAATCAGTATTTCTAAGTCTGGAAATATGGCAAACAGGAGAAACTAAAAAATTCTCCTGCTACAAATTCAGAGCAAAATTTATTTAAACACAGACTCTTTAAAATGCCTATCTGAAACAGCAAGAAAGTGAGAAAACTTTTCAAAGGTTAAAAAAATTTAAATAAATAAATAAATAAAGTCAAGATATTCATGTACTACCTTCAAAAATAAAATTTAATGCAAACGAAGCCATGTTGAACAAATTCTCAAAACTGTAGAGACAGGAAGTACACAGCTGTAGTAGAGCCTGAAGCACAAGAAAGAGGCAAGAGCTACAGCCTGCCCTGGGAATCTGAAGAGACTCAGAGGGCTTCTCAGGGGCTTCATATTTAATAGACTACTTACAGATAATCAGAGATAAACCCAAGCAGAGGTGTGTAAGACAGATCAGGGATCTCCTCCATCCTGAGCCTCCATCCTTAGGAAATAATGAACCATGCATCAAGGGGAAGCTTGCCTGTCCTGAACCTGGCTCTGAATAGAGGGGAAAACTTTGAATATGAATCCATATACACAAACTAGCCCCCTTAAGGCCATAGTTCATAGTACCTAGGATATCTAAACCATAAGCTAAACATTTAGTTTAACATATCTCAAGAAGGTAGAATGGGAGAAAAATGTGGAACAGAACCCAAACTTCTAAAGAAAGAAAACACACTTATTGGACTGGATGAGACTAGAGGACTAATCGAGACTGCTGCCTTGAGATATTATTTAAACTTGAACCAAAACTACATCCTGAGGTCACATTTTAGCTAAAAAACAGATTAACTCACAAAATAAAGAATATTACTCATAAGTAGTATGCTCCTTTTAAAAATAATCTATTAACCAGTCAACAATTACTCTAACGCAAAGATTAACCAGTCAACAATTACTCTAACACAAAGATAATATAAGTGTGGCAGGGAAACTGGATTACTGAAAATGTAAAAGCAAAACAGAAATATTACAAATGTTGACACACTGTGAAAAATGTAACTATGGTTGTTAAGGTTATGTGTCAACTAGCCTGGACTGTGGTTTTGAGTGGTTGAGCAGGTGAGTTACTTCCCATGATGAGATTGTAAGCAATGTGCTGTGAGCAGCTAAGTAGTTGCCTTTGGGGTGTAGACTGTTCCAGTATATAAAGAGAAGCTTTAAGAAAAAGCTTTAGCTTTTTGGCACATCTAGATCCTGCATTTGGCTGACTTCCTGGAGCTGAACCAGTGGCCTGCCATGTTGCCCACTGATCTTCGTATTGTGCCATTTTACCTGCCAACCTTGGGTTTCTGAGCCTCAGCAGCCAGCAGCTTCATGAGTCAGAAAAAGCCTGCAACTCCACTGAGCCTAGAAGAGGGAGCAGATCTGAAGCCCAAGTCAAGGGGCCTTCACCTAGTCCCTAGAGCCTGTACTTTGAACTTGGACTTCTAAGCTCCTTAACTATAAGAGAATGAATGCCTGTTCATTAAGCTATCGACTTGTGATATTTCTGTTATAGCAGCACTACAGAACCAAGACAGTAACCAGTGCCACTAAACAATTTGTGTAGAAATTGTTGAATGGAAATCTAAATTGCTGTATAAAACTACTGAAAACACAATAAAACATTATTTAAAAAGAAAACAAAAAAACTGTTGAGAAGGAAGTACTCCTAGATGCCTGGCAGACGTAAAGACCAATTTCTTTAAAGGAATATGCTACGTGATGGTTAAGGCTGTGTGTCAACTTGGCTAGGCCATGATTCTCAATGGTTTTGGCAGTTTTGATGTAGTCACCCTCATGATGAGATCTAATTTCATGTAACCACCTCCATGATGAGATCTGCTACGAGGAGTATCTTGGTTCCCCAGTGCTGCTATAATAGAAGTACCACAAGTGGATGATTTTAACAAACAAGAATTTATTCTCTTATAGTTTAGGAATCTAGAAGTCCAAATTCAGAATGCTGTCTCTAAGGGTTGGGTGAAGTCCGTTTGACCTTGGAATTTAGCTCTGCCTCTTGTCCCAGGCCCACCGGAGCTGGAGGTGTCTCCTAACTCAGGCAGCTGCTGGCTGCTGAGGCTGATGAATCCCAGGTTGTCAGGTAAAATGGCACAATTCCAAGATCTGTAGGCAACACAGCAGGCCACTGGTTCAAGTCCAGGAACTGAAGATGAAGACTCAGCCAAATGCAGCGTCCAGACATGCCGAAAAGTTAGAGACTTTTCTCAAAGATTTTCCATATATACAGGAAGCAGGCTACACCCCAAAGGCAACTCCTTTTCAACTGATTAGATGCTCAGAGAAGATTCCACCATAGAGGTGATTACAATGTCTTAATGAGAAATAACTATATCCAGCTGCCAAACCATTCAAAACCATAGTCCAGTCAAGTTGACACACAACCTTAACTACCACAAGCAACCAATCAGTTGAAAGGGTTTTTCCTCAGTGGTATGGCAATATCCAATATATATGGACATTCTGGCAAAGCTCTCTGCTTTTTTCTCCATCTGGATCCTACATTTGGCTCATCATCTGACCTCTACTTCTTTGGACTTAAGCAAGCGGCCTGCCATATTGCCTGTCGATTTTGGGATTCCTTAGCCTATATAACCTGTGAGCCAACAGCTTGCTACCTGAACTGCCAATCTTGGGTTCATCAGACTCTACAGCTATGTAACTCAGATGAAGACTGCAGCCTGGTGTCTGACCCACAGACTTGGGACTTGGCAGCCTCTACAACCACATGAGCCATTTTCTTGATAAAAACTGCTCAGAGAAAACCAGATCTTTCTGGGAAGAGACAACAAAACCAGTAACAACAAACATCTTTCAGTAGTATCATCAGTGAGATTATAGGGAAAAAAAAAAAAAAAAACATTCTTTATTCAGAACAGTATGTCATTAAAAGGAACATACCAAAAAAAAAAAAAACAAAAAAACCAGAGTTCTTAGGAAGTTCCCCCCCCCCCAATGTGGTTATCAAAATGAAAAACTCTAAAATTCTTGGAATATGAAGAATTCCAGAATGGAGAAAGTAGAAAGAGACAGAATATGAGAATGAATCAGACCAATTCAAGATGTCCAACATCTAAATAATAGGGATTTCGGGGGGGGGGGGACAGAAAATGAAGGAAAAGAAATAATCAACAAAGTAATTCTTGAAAATGTACAGAGGCAAATCCTCTGGGTCCACCAAGTTTCTGTCACAACACATGAAAACGGACCTAAACCAGGGCACATCATGATACAATTTCAGAACTATGGGCACAAAGAACAGTTTCACAAGCTTTCTGAGAATTAAACCAAATAAAATGTCCCATCAAAGGATTGGGAATTGGAATGGCACTGAGCTTCTGCAGAGAATCTAGGGGGCCAGAGCACAGTGAAGTGATACTGTCCAAGGGAGAAAAACCATTGTCAACGTAGTATTCTAGACCCAGGCAAATTATCAGGCTGAAAAACTATGAAGTGTATGGGTACAGGCAGCTTTACACATGCATAGCCCCCAATGTTTCCCCCTCTGTACTTTCACAGTAAGTTCCTAGAATGTATGTTCCATCAAATTGAGGAATAAACCCAGTAAGAAGAAACCATGTTACATAAGAAACATGAGGCTACCACATGGCGCAGACAGAGACCAGACAGGCTCAAAGGTGGAGAAGGGCAGACCTAGGATGACCACTGTCCTGGGCTCAGAGACACAGACTGGGCAGATCAGGAAGCACCCAAGAGGCCATTTTCAAGGAGACACTGATAGAATATCTGATATGAATGGACTTCATGAGAGGAGATGGAAGTAACAGGTGGGAAATTCAGCCTTGGACAGATGTTAAATACTGTGATAGTTGAAGATGTGTCAACTTGGCTGGACTCCAGTTGTGAGTGGTGGTTCCCATGATGGATCACATGACTGCATTCTAAGCGGCCGGTCGGCCTAGGGGGAGTTTCCCCAGGGGTGTGGCCTACCTGCAATGCTATCCCAGGGACAAACTGGAAGAACGGCATTCCGGACTATATACTTCCTGGAGCGAGCAGCTAACTGCTCGCCCTGGAGGTTTTCGGATTCATTCTTTGTTGGGAACAGCGACCAGCGCACTGCGTGTCAGCTTGATTCTCTCGGCTCTGTTGTGCTTACGGGAACCAGACGACTCCGGGCCCCATCTCTCTCCAGAGACGAACTTTGTGACTTGAACTCCTCTGCCGTGCGTGCGAAAGCCAGACGGCCCTGGGCCCCATCCCCCTCCAGAGACGAACTTTTCAGCTTGAACTTGTCGGCTTCTACACGCTTGTGAGCCATTTATCTAAGATAAATTTCTCTCTCTCTCTCTTTCTCTCTCTATAAATATATAAATATATATATGGTTTGCTGGTTTTTGTGTTTCTCTAGAGAACCCAATTCAACACAAATACATAGAATAACAAGAAGTAAAAAAATACAAATCATTTGTGGGAAGAGGAACAGGAAATAAAAGTAGCACAGCTCTGAACAGCACTTCCAAAATTATAAAAATGAAAACAGTAAGATTCATTTAGCAAACTGCAATGCAACTGCACTGGAAGGATGGGGAAGAGAAGGAAGGATGGACACAGTCCTAGTGATCTAATTCAATTCAATTCTAATTCAGTTCCAAAGGAGCTGAAAGGATGGACAAGTCTTTCCCTATTGAGACAGACAGATCAATCCAGAGCCCTCGTTTCTTTCCTGGTCTATCATGGGGTGGCCACCATCTCACCTCTAGGAGCAGAAGGTTCACATCTTGGACGTGGCTGCACTGTCAACAGTCTCCAAGATGCTGGTCTTTCCAGCTCCACTTCAAATGGGAAAACAAACCTTGGCATTGCAGATGGGTATTGTGAGCACAGAGAACACAATATACATATCTAAGAGTAGAACTGCTACAAGAGACCCCCAGTGAGTCTGGAAGGAGTGCCTGCATCTCCAAGGTACTCAATGGTTATCTGATAACTCATGCTGTCAGAATGTCCTAGAAGAAAGCTAGCTAGGGAGGTTGGCAGGTGTCTTTCCTGGTCCAGGCTTAAGTACACCTGAGGAGAGATACTCACTCACTTGAGAAGGGCATTGTGAAAATCAGGGAAAGAGACTTCTGGCATCTTTTGCAGAGTCGATCTGGAGCCTGAACGCAAAGCTCCAAGAACAGCAGAGATCTGGTCTAGGACATTTCCCAGCCACACAAAGGTGGCCTTTACACCCTATATTCTGCCTCTCATCTCTGTGCAGAGCTAGGAAAATCACATAGCCCCTACATAAACCACCGTGTTGGCTATGAGGTTTATCAGAAAGCTCCAGTAGGTCAGGGCATTCACAGTCCCTCTGACCTGCCTTGCTGCCCCTTCTGATGGTTAATCTTCCTTACCCCTGCCACAGCCCCAGCATCAATTGCATGCTCTGCCCTACCCACCCCTGCACTTGTGTGCTTCTGTAGGTCTCACTATGAAGGGTTGATTCTCCCTGTGCCTGGGGCTCAGTCCTAGGAATATCCCCCAGAAACTAGCCCTCTGGCAGAGCTCACTCTTCATCAAAAAAACTTGTAGGAAAATTAAGGAGGGGTCTCTCCAAAATTGCATTAGAAGTAGTCTATCTAAGGAGAAAGGTGAGTGAGCCATGTAGAGGGGAGTGTGAAGAAGATGTCAACAGCATGCAGTATTAAATGAAGAGTTTGGAGTAGGTGTAGGTTAACCACTTTCCTTGTTTTCTTCCTGTATTACTGACAAAATATTGGAACTGACTTAGATTAAACTTGGAAGGTTCAATCAAACTCTAGTTTCCCAGCATGGTTCCAGGGATCTCTAGCTTCATAGGATCTTATGAGAAGAAATTCCATTGATCAAATAGATTTAGGAGGTGCAGCACTAAACAAAGTGAACTGATTTATTAAGTGTAGGACTCCCAGGAGTGTCCCATATCCTCCTGTCATACCTATGAGGACAAGAGGCCATAGCCTTCCCACAAAATGCAGAGTAGGTAGTAGGGCCAGTGTTCTGCAGAACACCCTTTCATAAATGCAAGGCTAGAGTGAAACAGGTGACCCAACTACACATATGTTGAACTATAGAATATTTTTCCAGAAGAGTTTGGAGAGCCCATCTCTGGAGACTTTTGATGACCCCTTAGGGGCCCTAGAGTGCAGGTCAGGAGAGGACATTCCTGAGGCTCTCCTACCTTGTCATCATCCTCACACGTCATGACGTTGGAGAAGGGGATCTCAGCCTTGAACATCTTCCGGCAGTGCATGAGTTGCACCAGCAGGTAGCAGACAGTTTTAAACTTCATCCTTTTGGCTGGTTTTATATCTGAGAGAATCAGTCCTGGAAATATCTGTTCAAATACACAACAGGTAAAAAGAAACACTGTAAAGAAAACACGTATTGACTCTCTTGCTGGAAATATTGTGATCCTGGCAGTGACGGGCACAAAGCAAGCACTGTTCATGAGCTCCATGAGTCAGCCCTTCAGGTGTCGGCAGGGAAGCCCTGTATCAGCATCCCAAATCTAAGGACCTAAGCCCATGGCACATGCTAGAAACAGTAAATGAACCAGCAACCCCAATATTCCACAACAGTCAATGCCCGAACTATACCAAATGCCTCTAAAAACCATAATGATGTCTCTGAATCCTTGGGCTGGACAGAGGGTGGGGTGGGGGTGGGGGACTTAGGTCAGGCAAAGCCCACTTTTTGCCCCCCACAAATCCATTCAGTTCACAACACTCTTCCTGTCCTACAGAGGTGGCAGACTGGAGGTCACATGACCCCTTCCTCAGCCTATGAGGATACTCATTTCTCCTCTTTTCTTTAAGACAAATAGGCAATCAATGTCCCTTCTGGCATCTAGTATTCTCTTTCTTCTCTGCCTCAAACTTCATTCATCTGAACTCTCAAAGAAGGGCTGCCCTCTGTACCAATTTCACCACCATGTGTTTCCTCAGCTACTGTAGCCTGGAGTCCCCTACATTTGCCTCATGGTGCCCAGCCTTCTAGGAGTCCTTATTGGCTTCACTCACCTCTGGCTTTTCAGGAAATGTCCCTATAGGCTTCTGTACTTCACCTGATGTCTGGGCACCTTAATGCTAATCTAACACCAAAGAGCCCTGTGTCAGCTATTTGTGCTGACAAGGCCCACAGGTGTAGCATGTTGTGGGAAAGAAAAGAAGAATAGCTTTGAGAATAGAGAAACTAAAGTAAGAGCTTTACTTTGAAAGAGATTATATATACATATACATATACATATATATACATGCATACATACATACATACACAAAACCAAAAACCAAACTCACTGCTATCGAGTCGCATCGGACTCATTGCCGAGGCACTCACTACAGAAGTAGATCGCCCAATCTTCCTTACTGAGGAGTGGCTGCTTCCTTTGAACCACCAGCCTTCTGGTTAGTAATCAAATGCTTTAGGCACCACACCACCAGAGCTCATCAATACACACACACACACACACACACACACACACATTTTTAATTTGGATGTTGGGGGCAATATCTTTTTAATGTGCCTTAAAATAAAATGTTTTATACCACTTCCCCCACCCAAATAAAAGTAGTGTGGTTTCCTTCCCTCTCTTATACCACTCTTAGTCCCTGTGACTTCTACAGCCCCTCTGAGCACATATGCACACTTGTATACATATACACACATACATACATACATATGTATCTATATATACATACACTGTATACCTACTCTGCACCATCCATGACCCTCATGACTCATGACACTTCACTAGGTTTCCTTCCTCAGCTTCTGCCCCGCCCCAATCTTCCTGGGTCACTGCCCTAACTGTGTGCCCTGTATTTCTAGCCCACCCACCTCCCCAAGCTGAGGTTTCTCAGATTCACACCCACTCAAAAGTGAGCTTATTGTCCCCCAAACTGCCCTGCTTCCACATCTGTTCCTCAGCTGCTCTACTCCCCTGCACTGGACACTAAGTTCAATGGGGATCTCCACCTCATCCACAGCTTCCACTCCACAGCTCCTGCTGGGTTAGGATTGTCCATATAATCTCTCCCTGTTATCAGGGCCCAGAGCAGAGCAGGTATACAATATATATTTTTATATGTGTGCATATATTTTTATATGTGTATGTAATGGGTGCACACGTATGTGTGTATTTCACTGTATGTGAGCATATGTGTGTGCATATATATGCATGTGAGTATATGGGTACACATCTGTGTACATATGTGTGCACATACATGGGTATGTGCATATGTGTATATGCATGCACATGTAGGTATACATTATGTGTATGGGTACATGTGTGTGCATGTGTGCCTATGTGTGTATGCATATATACATAGATGTGCACGTACACATTGCCTGTAGTCATCATTAGTCACACTAAGCAGGTACACTGATGGTGGCCTGTACTTAGCATCTTTTCTGTATGTCCCTTTCTTGAGAACATTCATCTGTCTCCCCTAATCCCTAGGAAGCTGGCTTACACATTTGCTTAGGGACCCACCCTTGATTATGAACTACCACTGTCCTGTACAGCTCTGTATTTAATCAGTCATTTTTAAATATTTTTACTGGAAATAGCAGTTGCCTCTGAGGAAGTGTAATGGATTAAACTGTGTACCCCAGAAAGTATTTATTGTAAATCCTAACCCTTAAACATTTGGGGTAAAATTCCATCTGAAAATAAAGTTCTCTTTATTATGTTAATGAATCCATTACCAGCATGAGGTATGTATGTCACTTTTGAGATATAAAAGGAGTAGCTTAGGCACAGAAGCAAGCAAGGACAAACTGGGGATGACTGATGCCACATGAAGATTGCTAAGGAGCCAAGGAGAAGCTGAAAAGACACAAGGACCTTCCCCAGAGCCAACAGAAAGAGAAAGAGTTCCTCTAGAGCTTGTATCTTGAATTCAGATATCTAGCCTCCTAGACTATGATAAAATAATTTTGTTTATTAGCCACCCATTTGTGGTATTTCTGTTATAGGAGCACTAAGAAACTAAGACAGGAAAGAACTGAGAGCAGGATATCAGGATGGGAGGGAGATACAATTCTGATGACATACCCTTTGACCTTTCTGCCATGGAGCTGACTTGATGGCACCTAACAACAATGTATTACTCTTTCAAATAATGAAAGTGTGTAATGTGTTTAAATCCCAGTCTCTGATTACACACAACAGGTCAAGACCATTATCTCATGTCTAGCAATAGAGCTGGCCCTCAGTGTTCCAGGTTTACCAGCCTGAACTGACTCAGCACAAGCCTACCTGCAACTTTATCCTCTGCCCCATGCTGCCTCTGAAGCTGCTGCCCATCCAGTCAATGCAAGAGTGTATTTCTCCAGGGGCCTTTATTTTGATCCAGCGTGGCACTAACCAATGATTGTCTGGATACTTTGTAAGTATTGGTCAATAGGCAGCCCTTAGCATCATCTGATTAAAAGGACACCAGCAGTCCATTGGTGTGAAGCCAGGAGTTGGTACTGATTACAAGAGGTGTGGAGGTTTTACAGAACACCTGCTCTGGTAAAAAGCACCACAGTTAGACCCATCCATGTTCTCAGATCCCTTTCCATGTTTCAACATGTTCATAGGGTAGACAACTCAGTCTGGATGCTGACAGGACTGGGTGAAGCCAAGTGGCAGGTAGGATTGCTAGGGTGGTGGCACTGGTCATCAGGTTGCTGGCACAGCCCCCAAAAATGTTTACAGAGTGAGCCTTCACACTCATACCTGTGGAGTGCTTAGGAAGTCAGAGCTTTCTGATGGAGCTGGGTCCAGAATCTGCTCTGCACTCCAGAGCACTGAGTCTGCTCTGATAGACTCAATCAATCCCCCTTTTCCTGAGCCCTGCAGCATGAACCTTCCTTGTTTCAGTTCATTATAACATAAGACCAGGATAGGGGCTGTAGATCAAAGCCAGACTCTGGCATATCTTTAACCTACAAAGTGTTTCCCTATCTCTAGTCCTGCTAAGAACCACATTAAGCCAAGAAGGCAGTAGTTAACATGATCCTGTTCCATGAGTGGTAAGTGAAGGCAAGGCCTGAGGTCTGGCCACTGACTCTCAAGACAGTCCTGCCTCTTCCCTCTCTGCAGCCAAGCAGGCTGTCTCCCTACAGGAGCTCCTGGGCTGCCCATCCTCCTGGCCTGCACCTGATTTCTAGCTCAAACACAGCAGACAACCTGTAGATGGGTGTCTCACTGAGTGGCTCTGAAAGCAAAAAGGAGGAATACTCTACAATATAATTTTCTCTTTGCATGCACAAGACCACTTGGGATTCCTCCTCAGAAAGTAATGGGGAAAGTGAATCAATCTGACCTGGGCATCTAGTTGAATTAGGCAGGCTCAATAGTGACTCTCACTCAATCAGGACTTGAGGGCCTGGCTGTCAAGCAGGGCCCCACATACATCCTTTGCCACACTGTAACCCCTGACCCCAGCCCAAGGTTGACCAGGTTCCAGGTCCATCAGCTCCAGTGGGACTCAAGAGACCTTCTGCTGTTGACCTGGTCCCTACCCAGCATCTACCACCAAGATCTCCAACCACATGGTCTGTCTGCCTGACCTCCTCCCTCCACCTGCCCCACATGTCCATCCCCTGACATGTCACCCCCAGGTGTGCATAGGCACTCTTGGTGGTGACCAAAAGGGCTTCATGAAGAGCCACAAATATTCAAATGTCCTGATAATTAATCATTTCTTCAGTCAGTGTCTTTGTGGTTTATACTAGTCTGGTAAAGGTTGCAACTTACAACACACCACTGTTTTAGTATTTTAAGATATTCTACTAGCAGCCTTAAGAACAAGGTGTGGCCCTAACCCAGGTATGTCCACACACCACCAACAGCCAATGCTGGCAGGGAAATAAGGACCTCTGGAGTGTAGTTCTGCCTAGGAAGCAGCAGAAAGAGAAGGGTGGACCCTATGAATCAAATCTTCTCAGTCCATATTTTCAGAATCAGGGGATTTGGGGTGCTTTGTTGGTGCCTTTGAGCCAGCAGGCTGCCCACTAAGGGTACCTGAGAAAAGAGCTACAGCACAAAAGCAGCCTTGCCAGAGTAGACCTATGTCCTAATAATTTATCTGAGCCTCATTTTCCTACTCTGAAAATTGCCCCATGACCCCTCAGTCAACATTTATACTTCTGCTCCCTGATGTATTTTCATCTTAGGATGAGTAGCATGTGTCAGCCTGTCTCTGTCCTTCTTACTGGACTGTGAGCTCCTCAAGGGCAGGGACAAGGTCAGATTCATATCCATACTCCTAGCTTCTCACCTGAGCATACCATGGATGCTGAGTAAGTAATTACAACATTACGGAGGGCAGTACAAATACTGCTGTATCAGTCTTACCACCACAAACACTGTTACCCCCTACTCCCCCTCCCAGGCATGCATCCCAAGCCAAGCTAATTTCTATCAAAATTCTGGGGCTGGCTTCCCATTTCCACTGGCATCTATAGCGGCTCCAATAGAAACCTAGGAAGCAACGGTGGGAAGCCTCTGTTCAACCAGCACTATCCAAAAACAAAACCAAACTCACTGCCATTGAGTCATATCCGACTCATAGCAAGCCCTCCTTGGGTTTCCAAGGTGGTTTCACTACAAAAGTAAATTGCCCAACCTTCCTTCTGAGGAGTAGCTGGTGTGTTTGAACTGCCAGCCTTCTGGTTAGCAGTCAAATGCCTTAGGCATTTAAAGAACCACTTATATGGAACCCTGTCTCAAGGTTGCGAGACACTAAAGGTGGAGCCAGAAGGACTCACAGGGCTCCAGGCCAGTACCTTACAAACACCCAGAGAATACTTTAGTATGTAGGGTGGAGAGCAGAGTGTCGGACTCTGGAGACAGAGTACTAAGTAAGCATGTAGTGTGTGGGGGGCTGTATGTGGGACTGCAAATGTCTGTAGTATTCCCCACTGTGTGGCTCAGAGTAATTAGTCTGTCACTGCCAGGCCTTGGCCCTGTGAGCAAATGATGGGAAAGTTCCTAACTGGGGGTGTGGAGATGGATTCTCAGAGAAGTCATACTGCTTACGAGACCATATCTACATATTCTCTCTCATCTGCTTCTTTCACAGAAAGAAATATTGAGGAGTTCAATACCTAGAGAGAGCTGAATTATAGTTATGATACTTGGTGCTTTTCTTGGGGGACTTTCAATCATCTAGGGCACTTACTAGGGAGGTGGTGATCAGAGTACAAAGGAACCCCCTGAGAGGCTCAGGTATAGAACTGTCCACTTCATCAGCACCACTTCACACATGCAAGGTTGTGTCTCAGGTGAAAAGACATCTATGGGAGGAAACCTGCATGTGAGTTGACATAGAAAATCAGATGACTTCACATGAGAGTGAGGGTCAAAGCACAGGGAGAGAGATGGAAAACAAAATATCCATTTATTTACTGATTAAATTGTACCAAAGAATATTTCTTTTTTTCAAAAAATGAATAAAGTAGGAATACTGATCAATAGTTATGTTTTGCTTTTATAAAGGCAGTCCTTTCTTAGTTACTAAATGGGAGGATGGGCAGGGTTCCTGTGCCTCTGCCTTGACTGAGGTGTGACTCAATGGAGGCAGGAGATACAGAAAGGGAAAACTAGAGACCTCCTTTCCATCACCAATGTCAGCTGGAATGTAATCAATAACCTAGAACCTAAAAACTGGAGGGCCACTCCATCAGAGCACGGAGGACAATATGGTAGACAGCTCAAAGTCCACCTATGTCAGAGGTTTTCAAACATTTGAGATGACAAGCCAACTTCCAAATGAACCTTAAGAAGGAATTATATGACATGATATGGATAAAACATAAAATGGCAAGTAGGTTCTCTAGGCAGCTGAAATCTACAGTGTATGCTGGAAACTACTTTATACCTGTTAAAGCCCTGGAAACCCTCAGCCTCCTGAGAGTCCACAGGCTGCTCTGGCTTTGAGTATGTTGGAAACCCCAGAAACACCCTGCACTTCTCCCTCGCAGAGGAGGAAACTGAGGTCCAGAAGAAGGAATGACTTGCTGGAGGGCCCACAGCACATAGGAACCAGGCCGTGGCTCCTGGTCTTGCCCACTTGGGACACAGTGTTGGCAGTAACCTTGTTTGAACACAGAACACCACCTGACATTCCAGTCTTCACTGTCTACATCAGTCGCTTGTGTGACTGTCAGCCAAGCCCTCACCTGTGCCCTAGAAATGATCATCCCTCCAGATTACTTTCTTCTGTCAGTGCCACACATCACAATGATCACAGGCTCTCAGCTGGGCACAGCATTTCATAGGCCACAGAGCATGCCCCACCCATGAGCCCCTTGCAAGGACTTTTCATATCCATTTTTCAGGAGTGGCAATTAAGGCCTAGAGAGGGAATTAAGGGAAGAATGTAAGATGGATCATCTGGATCCTGAGCTTGGGCAGAGCTCAGATCTTACTTGGAGTTCTGGACTCCTTGCCCTTTCCCTCCCTTTCCCCATACACATTAAAAGGGAAAGTTAAGGACAGCACTTTAATGATGATCATCTTTTCCCATCTTAGTGAAGTTCATGGCTTTGAAAGGACAAGCCATGTAAGATTTAAAGAAGGCTCTGTAAGGTCCAGCAGTTTCAAGGGTGCAATCAGTTAAGGGAGGAGTTCTGATGCTTACCTTTCGCCGATGGGATGGTACAATAAAAAATGTTTTTATATTATGTGTTTTCAAGAAACTGTTCCTCTCATGTCCATAACCCGGTTCTACCTCGTAGTCCCCATTCAAGCACTCTAGGGTCGTCTTTGTGATATGAACTTTCCTACAGAAAAGGAGGCAGAGATTTGGAATGGTGTCATGGACCACTGCTGCTCTATGCCAAGGGCCCTGGGGACTCTGCTGCAGGTCCTGGACCTGGATCATCTAGGCTGAAGCATCTGAAGCCTACAAGGTCATGAGCAGGGACTCCTCCTCTCCAGGAAACGAGTTTCATGGGATGGGCATTCCAATTCTCTGTGTACTACATGGCACATGTGTCACTTGGGAGGAGGTGGACATAGACAGAGTGAGAGGCAAAGCTGGCACAGGAGAGTGAGAAGGGCAGAGGGTGGGATGGATAAAGGGATGGAATGGATAAAAGGCCAGAGGATAAAGAGTTACAAGAAAGAAAACAGAGGGTGCATAAGGACAGTGAGGAAACAAAAAAGTGAAAGTGATTTGAGGAAAAGAAATTACCTAAGGTTTGCCCCCAGGATCCCCAGGGTAGAAAAGCTTAGGCCCTTAGGGTCCTGCCTAGCCAGAAGAAGCTGGAAGTCAGAGCTTGCTGCAGCTATATAGAGGAGTCTCTTGTTCCACAAAGGGAAAACTGGGTGGGGGCAGGGTCCAACATAGCCTTCTTGCTTGCCCACTGGTGTTTCTGGGAGGGAAGGAGTATTCCCTCAGGGTTAATATATGCAGAATGGACCTATCTGACCAGAAAATACAAATACAAATCTTCCCACCTGGCCTCCCACAGAACCCGGGTAAGACAAACACAGCTTCTGATCCTGGGAAAGGAGGGCTGAACACACAGTCACCAGGGCACCAACAGACTTCCACCTCCAAACCCACTCCTGAAACCCCTGCTCTAAGCACTTAACACCAGTTTAGGATCTTCCTAATTCCTTTCAGGAGTAAACCTTGATTTCAAGAGTATGCTGGGGCTGCTAGAGTGTCAAGAAGGGATTGGTAAGAGGGTATGTAGGCTACAGGATTTAGGAAAGCCAACAGAGAGAGGATATTGCCATCAGGACCTTCCTCTGCTCAGGAGTTTCCCATCAGGTCACAAGAATAAGAGCTTGCAAGGGTCACAGAGGGAATTAAAGCCGGCCCCTGACTCTGGCCCTTTTTGGTACTGTACCCATTCATCTGTCCACTGGAACCAAGCTAGGCTCCTGGCATGCCATGGGCTGAGGGATTGGTGCTTCCACAGGGAGTCCTAATTGGGACCCACAGGGCTCCCAATTCAGTGATATGAACTTTCCTACAGAAAACTTTCCTACAGCCTATGGGCTCAGAGCAAAAAAGGGACCCACTCTGCAGTTGCTCCAGTCCTTACAGCTGGTCAGTCTCTCATCAGGGTCATAGGTGCTCAAGAGACCTGCCATCACCCCATCAGCCAGCCCAGAACTACACTGAGGACAATCAAGTGGTCTAAAAACATTCCAGTGCCAGAAGTCTCAAGAAATGAACTTGTTTATGAATCTGTTTTTTCATCCAGTCCTTTATCCATTCAACAGTTGGTTGATCAGTGTGGCTCTGGCTTGCAAGAGCCAACCAGCTGCTTTGGGGGCAGGAGGGTTCTAAGCGCTCTGAGAAGCGGAGACCCCAGTGCACACAGGGGATCACATGGGTTGTCAGCCCTGTACCACTAACCTAGCCAAGGTAGGATAGGGCTGGGTGAAAAGTCACCAGAGCCCTCTGACCTGCCCTCACCAGCCGACCCACATAAAGCAGGGAGAGGTACCATCCTTCCTCCCAGTAGGCACATGGCTCACCAGAGATTCTTGGCTTGAGACTCTACCAGGTGCACTCCAGGAGCACAATTACCATGGCCTCAGGTGCCAGGGACAAGGTGAGTCCTGGTCCTCCAGTGCCAGAGCTGGCAGAAGGGCAGACCCTAAGGGGCAGGGGCAGGGGCTCAGGACCCTATTGCATTTGCTTCAAGCTAGACTGGAAAATCAGCTCAGTACATTTTGGGAGGGGGTGACTCATATCTAGATGGGGCTGTGCAGGTTGTGTGTGTGAGCTCCAGTGCTTCTGTGGCCCAGAGCATAATGTGTTCTGCCCCTGCCAGGAATTAGTGCTGGCAAGGCAAGGAGTGAGCAACAGGCTCTGTTTTTGGGGTCTCCAAAGCAGTTTATGGAGCATAGAGCCTTCATAAAGGGCCCCTGGCTTAGCCGTGGGGTCCTGGATAAATGCTAGAAAAATACATTTGTCTCTCTACCTACCATCACTAAATGCCCAGGGAGTCAGGTATGTGAGGATGAAGGCTGTGCTGTTTTTGTAACTGATCACAGCACCCAGCCTTATACCAGGCACAGAAGAGCTGTTCCACAAACATCTGTGAATGAACAGATAGATGAATACAGCAAAGGAAAGAACCAAACTGAAAATAACAGAAGAGCTATGAACCAAGAAGAGGCAAATGAGGAAAATCTGCAATGCCCTGGGGGCCCTGGTAGGCACTGGGGTAAGCAGGTAGGCATCCCTTGGCCCTGCCTACCCCACCCCTTGCCCTTCCTTCTCCTCCAGCTCCTGCCTTGGCAGCCCCTCTCTTGAGTCTTCTTTCATCAAGGTCACTTCTGTCTACCATGTGGCTTAATCCAATGTTCAGTCCTTGCAGGGTTCAGCTGGGCTGAAGCACTGAACATAGGGGCCCACTCCCATTTTACACAAGGCATGTTCATGCCTGGCTTCAGAAACTACACCTATCTTGTGGTCTTTCTGCCTCATGGTTTGGTCCTTCTTCTCACTGACTCAGTGGTAGGGTTCAGGGCTCAGTCTTTCTTGCTTTCCTCCTCCCTCCTCAATGACCCCTCCTTTTTAATCTTGTGGATTTAAACACTATCATATCCTAATGAGTCCCAAATCCACATGCCCAGTTGAGACCCCTGCCTGACATATTGCAGACCTCCCACTCCCAACAACCTCCCTGCCCAGTGGGACCAAGCCAGGCCACACCATTTCACGTGGGCACCACAGGACTCCCAGCCCCGGTTACCCTGTGCCATCCATATTCCTCCCATTAGCCAACTCCTCCTCACATCATCTTATCTACCTCAAGATAACATTTATGGGTCACCATCCACCTCCCACTAGGATATAAACTCTACAGGGCAATGCCCTGTTTCATATTAATGTCTAAATACCCAATACTATACCTGCACACATCAGGGACTCTGTAAATGTTATGTTGCAGGCTGGTGGTATATTTTGTATCATCTCTCAAAAAGGAGGAAGTGATGGGAAGGAGGGATAAAGGAACGGAAAAGGGAGAGGGAGTAAGCAGAAGAGGAACAGGAAGATGGATGTTCCTTCCATGCTCACACCACGCCTACTGCATCTGGCACCCAGAGCATGGAGAGAGTGTGATATCCCTGCCCAGGATGATGAGAAGGCACCACAGTGAAGTTTATGGGGAGAAGGATGTCACAGAAGGAGCCAGAGGGTAAGATCTTGTGTCCTAAAACCATGTAATCCAGTGCAGCTGGAATGAACACAGCTCTCAGTGGCCAATACTGAGGAGTAAGGTGGGTGGGGACCTCAAGCTGAGGATCTGGACTTGATCTTTAGGGCACTTGGCAGGGGAAGGCCCACTCTGGCTGCTGGAGGAGGTAGGCTGGCGGGGAGGGTGGGTAGGGGCAGCTGGAAGGCCCCACTGAGATACAGATGCAAAATAGTAGTAAAGTAGAAGGGACCCTAATGAAAGGTAGGTCTGGGGACAAGGAAGGTCAGGTGGCTCTGCCATCTGGCTTTGTATCTGCAAGAGTCTGTCAAGAAGAAGGAAGAACATTCAAACTGATGCCCTGGGGCAGGTGCTCAGAGGCAATGGGAAAGGTGAGGGGTTCATGGTGGGTAGATTTTGGTTAGAGACCACAATGTGGTCAAGCTTGTTAGAAATCTCAAGGGCTGTCACCACTTTCCCTGGCAAGCTCGGCCACGGGTTGAGGAAGATTCTTAGCCCACATCTCTGCTTGCCTCCTCCTTTTGTTCACTTGTTTTAATTTCTGTACGTGCTACTTCTATGAATCTTACAAATCTACCTTTTGTAATTTTCAGCCAGTGTCTGAGTTGGCAACTTCTCTGGAAGGTCTGCCACTCCCAGGGCCATGCTGGGGGCTCAGCATAAAGGAAGGTATCATCTGGTTAAAGCGACCTCCCCTGGATCCAGGAGGGAGAAGGGGGTATTCAGAGTCATAGGGTCACCCTCTTTCAGGGTGAGGGGCAGGCAGAGCATAGCCCAGTGCTATTCAGAAGGGCCTGAGCCTGATGGTAGAGAGGGTGGCCTGCAGATTTTGACCTATATAAGAAGACCATGAACATGTTCTTTATAGAAGCAGACCATGGTGGACTGGGCCTGATGAGCAATCATGTGCTTGCCCATCACAGCTAATTTTGCAACAACCTTGCAAGTTACCTTCTACCCTCTCCTTTTAGAGGAGAAAAATGGGAATCAACAGGATTGAGTAATTGTGCATGGTGAGAGACTACCAGCCAGACACAAGCTCCCCTTCCTTGTAATAGCAGTATTCCCTGTCTTTCCACTGCTATGTAAGTAAGGAACAAAGGAATAATTCCCACTCCATTCTTGAGTTAATGTTTTACACAATACCACACACTGACATTAAGTAATGGCGTGTGTGTGTGGGGGGGCTGGGTAAAACCAAAGGAGGCCATTGTAATTAGAAGGCACTTTTAGTGCACAAGCCTACGAGAAGTCTGTGCCAGTTCTAGAAGTAGGTCTACAACTCTCTTTGTGGAACTGGAAAGTCCTAGCACTGCTCAAGAGATATTCAGAAAATAAACGTAAGAAAGCACAGGAGCAGTGAGAGCCAACCCTAGCAGCATGTGTACTGCCAGCTTTTCAGATGTATGACATTTTCAGCTGAGTTGGATCATGTGGACAGTGCCCAAGGCTGAGGGGTGAAGGGACCTAGTGGGATTCCTACACAGACCATCCACCCCCAGGAAGCATATTGACAGAAGCCAGCTCCTCTATGGATTCCATGTTAGAAGGAAGCTGGTGGGAGCCAGTAGGAGGGAAGATACTTGAACAATGCATGCACAGCCCCGTGCATCCCCACTTCCCAATCCAACTTACCCTGGCAGGCCTGCAGCTTCCATGACATTAGCTAGGGTCACATCATTGGACCACACATCATACTGCCACTTGCGCAGGCCCAGCACCCCACAGAGCACCCGGCCTGTGTGCAGCCCCACACGCATGTTCAGGTTCACCTCAGTGGCTTCAGCCACGGACCTGCAACACAAGCAGAGGGGGAACCACTGAACCTCTAAGAGCTGCCTGACTTCTGGGAAAGGGCAGGAAGCTCCAAGAGAGTTGATCACACACCACTATGCTCCAGCACTCCACTCAGTCCCCACGACTAGTTCTAAGCCCAAGAGGTCTCCTGAACCCATAAGTCTACTATAGGGGCCTACCCACCCTACCAGGGAGCTGACAGTCCAAGTTCAAGAGGCCAGGCAGGTAGGGCTCTCAGATCATCTTGGACCAGCACAGTATCCAAACCAGCTCTGTGGGTGCCCTCCATAGCTCCTAGTAACCCACTCCCCATTGACTGTAGCCCCTACACTGAGCTGATCCCAGGAACTCAAGTGTCCCACTCATGTCTCATGAACAATTCCATGGCCAGAAGAAGCACAAAGTATGTATCACACTTTATTCCTTCTATGAAGGTTATGACATAAGGGGTGACTACCACTCATAGGGGAGCTCTGGTAGCATAGTGGCTAAAGCACTTGACTGCTAACCAGAAGGCTGGCGGTTCAAACCCACCAGCCACTCCTTGGAAGGAAGGTTGG
>NW_006921708.1:2049694-2053551 GCF_000298275.1 Orycteropus afer afer | reverse complement strand
CCAGCCTTCTGGTTAGCAGTCAAGTGCCTTAGGCACTATGCTACCAGAGATCAGACTGTTGGGTTCAGTACTAGCTCTACCTTCCGGAGCTATGTAGCCTTGGGCAAGTCCTTTGGCTTCTCTGGGCAGCAGCTGCTTCTTTAGGAAATGGGGGGGAAATAAGCCCCTTGTGTATGTGGCTGTGTGAGATGGTGAGAGGGCCTTGCTTAGGTCAAGACCAGCCAGGCCCATGTCAGTGGGAGCATTGTGCCCCTGTAAAAAGTAATTTGAGTGGTTTTAAAAGCCTCACAGTAAACATATTATTACAGAAGTACTTAGGGAAAATGACATTTAAAATCTTTAAAGAGAGGAATCCTTGAAGACTCAGTGATAACCACACTAACAATATTACATGCACATTGAAGTAAAATGCTATGGTTACCACTACAAAGACACAGATGATGGACAGAGGAAATGTGCTAAAATGTGGTAATGTTCCTTCAGGGCTGAGAACCAGCCATTTTATCTTTTTGTGTTTTCTACTTAATCCCCAAAAGGCAGAATTTAGTTTATTAAACAAAAGTTGAAAACCTGTCAGTGGTTTTGGTGGTTCCCCAAAAAGCCAGACATAGAATTACCATATTACCCAGCAATCCCAATCCTAGGTTTATATCCCCAAAGACTTGAAAGCAGAGACTCAAACAGACACACTAACACCAATGTTCATTTTAGCACTTTCACAGTAGCCCACGGGTAGAAACAGCCTAAATATTCATCAACGAATGAATGGATAAACAAAATGTGTACATACAATGGAATATTACTCAGACATAAGAGAAATGAAGTCTCAATGCATGCCACCATATGGATGAATCTTGAAAACAGTATGGTAGTGAAATAAGTTAGTCAAAAAAGCCCAAATATTATATGATCTCCTTACTTGATATATAGAACAGGCAAATGCATAGAGACCAAAGTATATTACCAGAGGTAGGAGGGAGAGAAATTTCTTTGCTTAGGGAACATTGAGTTTCTGTTAATGGTAGTGGATAATTTGGAAACTGATGTAGTGATGGTGGCACAACATGATGAATATAATTAATTCATTGAGTTATACATGGAAAATTTTTTGAATTAGCTAATATTTTGTTATATATATTTTTACCATAATAAAAAGATAATGAAAAATACAGAGACAACAGACCATCACAGTTCACAAAAAGAAGCAAGATAAAGTGGTAGAAACAAGGGAGCAGGATACAGAACGAGAACACATACTTGAAGAAGAAGCAGCATTGGAACTCTCTGATAAGGAATTCAAAAGAATTATGTTTAGGTATCATCAAAGGATTGAGAGATCAAGGAAAACACAGGCAAAAAAAAAAAAATAGAAGAATTTTAGAAGAAAATACAAGAACAAAATGACAAAATAAATGAAAAATCAGAAATAATTCTAATCTACAGATAGAAATCCAGAAGATTAATATTAAATTGTCAGAAATATTTAACACATTGGAAAGGGAAAGGAGTAGAAAGAGATGCCATGGAAGACAAAATTAATGAGATTGAAGAAAAATACCTGAATACTTCTTTGGAAAGGGATCAATCAGAAAAAAGCTCAAAACAAAATGAACATAGCCTGTGGTTCATGTGGGATACCATTCAAAAGGAATAACGTATGTGTCATTGGAATTCCAGAACAGGAAGAGAATAATAAAACCACTGAGAAAATTGTCCAAGATTTGTTGGAGGAGAACTTCCTTGATATGATGAAAGATGAGGATATATCCATTCAGGAAGTCCAACGAACCTCAAACAGGATAGACCCCCAAAAGAAAATCACCAAGACATATCATGATCAAACTCATCAAAACCAAAGACAAAGAAAGAATCCAAGGGAAAGCAGCGAGGGAAAAGTAAAAAATTTACTTACAAAGGACAACTAGTAAGAATAAGCTCTGATTTCTCAGCAGAAACCATGCAAGTGAGAAGGCAATGGGATGGTATATATAAAACCCTGAAAGAGAAAAATTTTCAACCAAGAATTATATATCTGAAAAATTGTCCCTCAAATATGATGGTGAAATTAGGAGACTTCCAGATAAGCAGATACTATGGGAATTTGTTAAAAGAAGACCAACCTTACAAGAGATACTAAAGGGAGTCCTTTGAACAGCAAACCAAAAATAGCAAACAACCACCAAACATTAATACACAAGATGACATAACCCAGAAACCACAGCTATGGACGTATCCTAAGTAAAATAAGCTTACAAGATTGTAAACAGGGAACCAGAAACAACAACTGGCAAACAAGGACAACTACAAACCAAAAAGAGGGAAAATACTGTGTAGTTACAGAACTTCTAAATGGTAAGGAAGAGAAGAGAGTTGCGAGATAGAATGGAATATTCCAAACTCAGGGAGAAAATTGTAAATCACAGGGTAATGTCAAAGAAAAATGATAAACCTTCACATCACAATTAAAAACAGGACAAGCACAAATATTCAGCAAATATTAAAGCAACAGCAACAAAGGAAATGGTAACACGATTCATAGACATAATAAGCTCAGCACAGAAAATAATATGGAACAAAGAAACCAGGGACACCATGAAAAAATACACAACAAAATGACAGCAAACAATTCATACTTGTCAATAATTACACTGAATGTTAATGAATTAAACGCACCATTCAAGAGACAGAGTTGCATTTTGGATAAGGGAACAAAATCCATCAATATGCTGTCTACAAGAGACACACCTTAGAGACAAAGACAAAAATAGACTAAAAATCAAAGGATGGAAAAAGATATATCAAGCAAATGGCAACCATAAAAGAGCAAGAGTGGCAATATTAATTTCTGATCAAATTGACTTTAAGACAAAAATCACCACAAGAGACAAGGAAGGACATTATGCAAAGATTAAAGGATCAATTGAACAAGAAGATATAATGATAATAAATATCTATGGACCCAATGAAAGAGTCCCAAAATACATAAATCAGACTTTAAAAGAGTTGAAAAGGCAAATAGATGACTCCATGGTCATAGTGGGAGACTTTAATACATCACTTTTAATGAAAGATAGAACAATTGGCAAGAAGAGCTAAACAATACAATCCACCAACTTGATCTTAGAGACATCTACAGAGCACTTCACCAAAAAACAGCACAATATACATTCTTTTCTAGTGCATATGGAACATTTTCCATGATATACCATATGTTAGTCCATAAAGTAAGGCTTCATAAATTTAAAAACATTGAAATACTGCAAAGCATCTTCTCTGATTATAATGGTATCAAATTAGAAATCAACAGTAGGAAGATCAACAGAAAAAGAGTAAACACATGGAAACTGAACAACACCCTCCTTAAGAAACACTAAGTAAGAGAGGAAATAAAAATTGAAATTCAAAAATTCCTTGAATCAGACTAGAAAGAAAACACAGCAAACCAAAATCTTTGGGACACAGCAAAAGCAGTGATCAGAGGACAATTTATAGCAATAAATGCACAAATTGAAAAAGAAGAAAGAGCCAAAATCAACTCTTTAAACCAACATCTCCAACAATTAGAAAAAAGAACAGCAAGAAAAGCCTACAGTACCCGATGAAAAGAAATAATTAAGATTCAAGCAGAAATCAATAAAACAGAAAATAGAAGGGAAATAGGAAAAATCAACAAGACCAGAAGCTGGTTTTTTGAAAGATCAATAAAATTGGCAAACCATGGACAAATTTAACAAAGGAAAACAGGGAGAGAACACAAGTAACATGAATAAGAAATGAAATGGGTGACATCACAACAGAACCAACTGAAATAAAAAGGATAATATCAGGATACTATGAAGAATTGTACTCCAACAAAT
>NW_006921708.1:2035051-2048959 GCF_000298275.1 Orycteropus afer afer | reverse complement strand
ACTATCCCTATTTGCTGATGATATGATCCTATACCTAGAAAACCCAAGAGACTCAGTCAAAAATCTACTGGAAATAATTGAGAGATTTAACATCGTGGCAGGATACAATATCAACATCCAAAAATCAGTTGAATTCCTCTACACCAGCAAAGAGATTGCTGAAAAAGAAATAAGGAAATCAATACCATCTACAATAGCTACCAAAAGAGTTAAAATATTTGAGAATAAATATAAGCAGGGACACAAAAGATCTGTACAAAGAAAACTATATAAAACTACTTCAAGAAACCATAAGAGATCTACACAAATGGAAGAACATCCCATGCTCATGCATAGGAAGATTGAACATTGTGAAAATGTCAATTTCACCCAAAGCAACCTATACATTAAATGCAATCCCAATCCAGATCCCATCAACATTTTTTAAGGATATGGAAAAACCAATCACTAACTTTATATGGAAAGGAAAGAGAGCTCAGATAAGCAAAGCACTATTGAAGAAGTACCACAAAGTAGGAGGTCTCACACTGCTGGATCTCAAACCTATACAGCCACAGTAGTCAAAACTGCCTGGTATTGGTACAATGACAGACACATAGACCAATGGAATGGTATTGAGGACCCAGAAGTAGATTCTTCAACCTATGGTCAGGTGATCTTTGACAAAGGGCCAAAATCCATTCAATGGGGAAGAGAATGTTTGTTTAATAAATGATGCTGGCAAAACTGGATATCCACTTGCAGAAAAATGAAACAAGACCTGTACCTCACACCATACACGGATACTAACTCCAGATGGATCAAAGAATTAAATATGAAACCTAAAACTATAGAATTCCTCAAGGAAAAACTAGGGACCAATTTAAGGGCCCTAATATATGGCATAAATAGATGATTATCAAGTATAATCCAAAATGCACAAACAGCAGAAGAGAAATTAGATGAATGAGATCTTCTAAAAATTAAATTTTTATGTACCTCCAAAGACTTCTCCAAAAGAGTAAAAGGAGAACCTACAGACTGGGAAAAAATATTTGGCAATGACATATCTGACAAGGGATTTATCTCTAGAATTTATAGAAAACTCCAATACCTCGATAACAAAAAGACAAATAATCCAATTTAAAAATGGGCAGAAGACGTGAATAGACACTTCACCAATGAGGATATTCAGGTGACCAACAAACATGAAGAAATGCTCATGATCATTAGCCATTAGAGAGATGGAAATCAAAGCAACAATGAGATACCATCTTGCTCCAGCACTAGTAGCAAATTTGAACAAGACACAAAATAACAAATACTGGCCAGGATGTGGAGAGATTGGGACTCTCATACACTGCTGGCTGGACCGTAAAATGGTATAATCACTGTGGAAAGTAGTAAGGCCATTCCTTAAAAAGTTGGAATAAGAAATACCATTTGACCCAGCCATTCCTTTACTAGGCATATATCCTAAAGAAGTGAGAGCCATGACAAGAACAGACATATGCACACCCATGTTCATCACAGCACTATTTACAACAGCCAAAAGACGGAAACCACCTCGGTGTCCCTCAACTGAGGAATGGATAACCAAACTTTGGTACATACACACAATGGAATACTATGCAAACCTAAAGACTAATATAGAATCTGCACAACGCCACATAACGTGGATGAATTTGGAGGACATTATGCTGAGTGAAATAAGTCAATCGCATAAGGAAATACTGTATTAGTCTGTTATTGTACAAATCAAGGAAAGTTTTATCTGTGGAAATAAATTTTCTTTGTTGGTTACCATTGGTGGGACGGGAGTGTAGGAACACTGTTAGATAGGTAGAGATAAGTATTGATTTGGGTGAAGAGAAGGGCAATGTACCAAATGTGAGTGATCAGCATAGTGGCTGTAAGGAAGAGGAAGACATAGAGAGGTACATGGCAGGTACAGACAACAAAGATGACCCCTTTTGTACATACAGTACTGAATTTTTACTCTTGCAGTTATAAGACAATGAGTGTCATGAGGAGAGCAGGCCCCAGATCTTTTAACTCCACTTATGTGCCACTATGTTCCTGGTGCCCAGTGTCCAATATGACTCCCCCAAAGATACATTCTTGACTACAGCACAACCTCATCACTCCTTCTACCCATGATTTTCTACCTAGACTCACTAGTTTTCATTTTTTCCAATTGGTTCTATAGCAAATATCAGTCTCAATTCTAGCAACACCCAATCTGCACTTAAAGGGGCAATTATTTAAAAATAAACCATGATCATCTAGTCTTTTGGTTCTTGGAATGCCTAAGTGGACTTACATTGACCATCTAACTTCATTCCCAAGGAATAGAATTTCCACTCACTTTTTATTTATGTCTGATTGTCCTTTATTTATCCTCAGGTTTATTAATTTATCTGTCTCTCTTTTTTTGTTTTTTAATGCAGGCAAAATGTCCAGAACAGATATACTACCTGCAGCCTTGGTACTAGCTCTTGGTAGCCTGATAGGAAGAAGGTGATCCTGGCTATGTCAAGAGGCACCCTCAGTCCTTTGTATAAATTTCTGACAGAACTGAAGTTTAACTATGGCTATATGGAAGCTCAAAAACTGAAGACACATAAATTCACCTTTTCATTCATCCACTCAACACATATCTGAGCTTGTTTACCCCAGGCATTATCTGAAGCACTGAGGCTACAGCTGTGACATTAACATGAAAAAGAAGAAAGTAGACCTTATAATGATACATTTACTATCATCTAGGCATAATTTTACAGGAATAATGACAACAGTTATACATTACACCAGCTTCCACTACGCCCCGCCCCAATCATCTCTTGCCCTTGGTGAGGTTCAAACTCACAATTCAACTTGGGCTCATTCTATCCCTCTTGGGCCTCAATGTCTCCATCTGTAACAAAGCAAGTACACAGGACTGGAAAAGTTCTAAACCTCCAAAAAGTATAGGGCCAAGAGTTCCTGTGCTCCTCATGCTGTTGTGCCAGTGGTAGGCTAAAAGCCCTAGGCCCCCTTTCCAGCCAACCATCCTTTGTATCTTTGCCTTAGAAACCCACTTGAGTGCATTTCACAGCCAAGTCCTTGTACCCAACATCATTTGATTCTTGCTGGAAGCCTTTGAAGGTTAACATGCCTTTTATAGTCATCCTAAACCCTCTTTCCCCCTATGCATGGTCTGTAGTGAAAAGTGCCAGATAGGAGGCATGAATGTCCTTGTGTTTAGAGATTAGAAAAGGGGAAAAGAGTAAACATTGCCTACTCATGTCTTCCCATAAGAATGAAAAATCCACTATGTGAACAGAAAAGTATACTTCATTCCTCACTTGTTAAAACACAGAAATGATCCTTGACTCATCCAGCTTGGCTGCACAAGTGCATGCTCCTGCTTTGCATCAAATTCTTTCTCAATTTCATGTGATTTTTTTAATTCCTCTTCAGTCCAGCAGCTAAAAATGTCCTACCCTTTCAGAAGTTCACCTGATACTCAGCAGTGCCAGAATCGATTGTCAGGTTTTCAATGGCTAGCAGTCCTGGTAGATGGAGTGGAGTATCGGCATAAAAAGAGTGACAATATTGGTTCACACAACCAGTGGGAAGGACCAGAGATGCCTTTTGTGCAGAACACCTTCAGGACCATGTAGCCTAGAAACGATAAGCAGTCTAGAGTCTCACAACCATTACAACCAGCCCTTCAGTCTTCTCTGCCACTCAGAATTCTGACCTCTGGCAAGGAATCAACATCTCTAAACCGTAACAGCAGCCCCACCTTTCCTTTGAGTCACCCACAGCCTGTGCTGGTCACCTATGTTCTACCTAGGGGCCCTTCCAAAAGTGGTAGTAAGTTGACAGACACTTGAGTTCAGCCCAACAGGGCATGGCCTGCTCTTTAGTAGAGGGAAAACAGAAGAGGGCTTTCTGAGGGAAAATATGCTCTGGACAGGAAGGAAATGCAGAAGAGCACAAAGAACTCACTCCCCAGCAGCCACATGAATACGCAGAGTATGACTCAAGCTTAGTCCTAGCTATGGCTATGGAACGCTGCCTCTGGTCGTATTCACTGGTCTTTTTGCTTTCTTCTAGAGGAAGTCTTTTGTTTCCAAATTTCCATAGCAAAAATTCTACTCAGAAGTAAAAAGAAAAAAAACAAACCTCTGTGTAGACACATTCCTACATGCAATGAGGGAGCTCTGGTGGCGTAGTGCCTAAGGCATTTGACTGCTAACCAGACGGCTGGTGGTTCAAACCCACCAGCCACTCCTCAGAAGGAAGTTTGGGCAATCTACTTCTGTAGTGGTACTGCCTCAGAAACCCAAGGAGGGGTTGCTGTGAATCACATCCGACTTGATGGCAGTGAGTCTGAGTTTAGTACATGTAATGAACATATTTGTCCTATAGCGTTCCCATGTGATGGGGTGAGTGGCTAGCAGGTCAAGAATGGCTCTTTCTTCTGAGGCCTTCATAACAAGGCCAGATGCATAGAATGCACACTGACCTATCCCATACTCAGGACACTCAGGAGGGAAGAAGGACTTGAGAGGCAATCTTCTTAAGCACAGCTTGCTTGGTGGTTCTCCTTCCTGTATAAGGCTAGGTGCCTGGTAGGGCAGGACTTATGGTCTGCCCAAGCCCCTGCAAATTCTTTGAGCTCTGGTGTTGAAGCAGAGGGTAGCCTCAAGAGCTGAGGGTGATGCCTGCACCAGCACTAGGTTTAAGGGGCAAGGCCAAAAAGATGGGGTCAGTGGAGTCATGATCTCAGGATTTTGGAAAATTTTGGGGACAACCAAGGGGACAATGCAGTTACAAAAAGCAAATGGACAATAAAGCAAAGGAAAGCAGGATAAGGTTATGACTCCTGACAGTACAGCTCAACCAGCCCAATACCACATAAAGAGCAGAAAGAGCTGACTCCCTCAGAGACATTTTAGGACACATAAATGTACAGGTCAAGCAAGACAAAAACAGCAATGAAAGAAAGGGGCAGTGCTAACTAAAGCCAGGAGCCATGTCTGGGGGACTCTAGCCTTAAGTAACTATAGAAGGAATAGTGACATTAGTAGCTATTGCACATGGAACAACCAACCAGCCAGGGGAGAAAGCACAAAGAGAAGACCCAGAGTTCACATGGAGGATCCCTAGTCAGTGCAACGAGGGCCACTGACTATTGTGGTAGAAGACCATCTGGTTCCACTGCACTAGCAATTAACTGGCTCAGTCCTGTCAGGCCTAATGTTAGAGAGCCCATGGGCTCCTACAGGCATAGAGTCTCTGTCCCTGGCACACAGCAGGGGCTTCATAAACATTTACTAAGTGAGTGACATGTATCTCCTCATAGATTCCACACAGAGAACCTCATGCTATCCCAAGGAAATAACAGAATATATGATAGGATAGGTAGCATAGAATAGCATAGGATAGGATATATGATTGATAGGTATAACTGATACATATGATTGATATATAATATGATTATTATAGCATATGATGATAGAATATGATTAAGATACATATTATATATATATATATATATGATTGGTATAAGATGGTATGACATGACATGTTATCCTTTCAGAGAACAGAAGATAGCATCATATTTCCATCCCTCTCAATATCTGGAACCAGACATCTTAACTTCCTTCACCTTTTTTGGTCAGCCTTTAAGTGTCTCCACCAATCTGGTCTTCCTTTTCTAAAACTGGCAATCTCACATTTTGCTACTTAATAATATCAGGTGTTGATCTCTAAAAACTACGCTCACCCCCCACACCCCCATAATACCTGGACTATCACCCAGACAAACTGTATCAAACTCAGATACAGGCCAGGACCAGTGTTTGGAAATTCTCCCATGTGATCTAGTGTGCTTCCAGGCTTAAAAACCACTACCTGAAGGGTTCCACTCTGTTCACACCTTGAAAAGGTGGAGTCCAGGGCTGAGAATATGCCTTCCTCCTGATAATACTCTGCTCCTATTAAAACACAGTTGAAAGATGTGCTCCTCTTCTGCAGCGCATACTACAACGATGTCTCACACAGAGCTCTTTAGTAACTACAATTTCTGTTTATTTTTTCACCACAGCAGCTACTTCATCATGTTTTCCTCATAAAATTTTTGTGCTATAAACTTTATGCTCCCAAGTGTGAAGCTTTGAGCCAGTCTCTACTAAACCACATCTCACTGGGTCATACCTCACTCCACACTTTTGAGATTTAATCTAATCTATGCTCTATACTGTTAGGTCACCTTCTAAGCTCTGTACCTTGCCCTAGCTTGATAAAAGGCCTCCTATATGTTCATCCAAGTAAGTAATAGAAACCATGACAAGACAAAGATGAGTTTGAAAAGGAAAATAAAAAAAAGGGGGCATACCAGATTCGAGTCTGCTCTTTCCTTCCAGTAATGCCCACCTTGCCTGATGCCAGTCCACTTCTCTCCACAGGAACGGAGGCCTTAGTACTTGCCTTGGTGAGAAGCAAGGTCATTCATCTTCTTTTGAAAGGAATTCAGCTTGATTTGAGGCAAGCATTCTCTCCTCTGACTCCCCTAGATGTCTTATCTGGCTATAGACAGGGTGTTGTCTTTAAGCATTACTAATGCACACCTAATAAGACCAGGGCTTAACGTAGACAAAGAAAGAGTCACACACATAACATAAAAGAGGGGCCAATGAAGCAACACTCCACAGCTTAGGGAGATTTGATGGATCTAACTTCCTCTTGATGTGGTGCTGGTCCTCATAGCCCTGGGAAAAGTGACTATACCTGGGTACAGACTAATTGTGACTAAGCAGGGCCTTATATGGAAGCCTGCATGGGGTGGAAGTGGGGTCAGCAGCCACAACCTCCAGCCCAAACCCAGCCCCCAGGGGGAACTTACGTAATGGTATCAATCATGTCAAGCCCCATCTCTACACAGCAGTGGGCATGGTCAGTCTTGGGCTGCGTGAGGCCTGACACACAGTAGTAGCAGTCTCCCAGGATCTTGATCCTTCGGCAGTGGTTCTCCTGTAGGAGGAGGGCAACATCTGAATATTAAGGCACCAGAAGCAACAATGAACTTACCCTAAGCCAACTTTCTAGACCTTGTCTTCTCCCTATCATTATGGTGGTGGGGATGATCTAGCACACGAAACAATAACTGTATGTCCACTCTGCCCTAGCCGAGATCTGGGCCCACAGTGCATACAGCACCCTCCCTCTAGCCCAGGAGAGCAAAGCCAGCCCCTGACATGGTCCCCTCCCTCACAATTTTCCTCCCACATGGTGTGTCCACTGACAAAATCCATCCCTACCTGCTTCATCCTCTATTTCAGTTGGCCATACCCTACAGACTTTTCCAGTCCAGCTGAAATGCCAGCTTCATGGGACATCTACCTCAAGCCCCAAAAGGTGTCTCCTTTCTCTGAATTTACATAATGCCTCTCTCTGAGTACATCTATGATCATCATGGTGTGTCAGACCCTCTGGAACAAGCTGTAACTCCAAGAGCCAGCCACTTCTCCTTGACCATTACAGCATACACAGCACCTGACCCACAGAAGGGTCTAAGCAGATCTCAGGAAAGGAACCACGTGCAGCAGGGCCTGAATCCTTAAATGAGTCTATGTGGTAAGCCCTAACCCACCACTTACAAAGTGTGCAACATGTCTGACTGTGTGCCCGCTGAGTGATAAAATGGGAAGAATAATATCACCTACCTCCCAGGCCACTTACGCACTAAGAAAATAGATGCAAAGTGCTCATTACACCACTTGGCTTATGCTAATAAATAAATGCTAGCTGGGATTGTTATTATGACTGTTACCATTTTCAGTTCAAGGAAAACATTAAAATAGAAGTTCTCTCTACATTTGTCTCAGGACCCTTTTACATTCTTATAATAAGTGTTATTGTTAGGTGCCATCTAGTCAACTGTAACTCATAGAGATCCTATAAATAACAGAACAAAACACTGCATAGTCTTGCAGCATCCTCACAAACATTTCTATGTTTGAGCATATTGTTGCAGCTGTTGTCAATCCATTGCATTGAGGGTCATCTTCTTTAGTGCTGACCCTATAATGTACCAAGCATTATGTCCTTTTCCAGGGATCTGTGCCACTTGAAACATGTCCAAAGGAAGTGAGAAAAAGTCTCGCCATCCTCATTTCTAAGGAACATTCTGGCTATACAGTGATTAAGAACCCTACAAGAAACTTGTTTAAGTGGGTCATAGCAACTTAGATTCACCTCATTAAAAGCTATAATTGAGAAATTTTAAGCATATTTATTAATTAATTTAAAATTGACAACAGAATATCTTATGAAAAATTATGATTTTGCAAAACAAAAAAAATTAATGAGAAGAGTGGCATTATTTTACACTTAAGTAAATTTCTTTAGTCTTAATGGAAGATAGATGGGACTGCATTATCTGCTTCTTCATCCATCTTCTGTGATACATTTTCTGTATTGGGGCAAAGGAGAAGTATTGGTCCCACACAAACATGTAGTTGGACAAAGCAGGGCCATATAGATCCCTGAGATGGTCTTGTATGGCCTCCCAGGACCTCCCTGGGAATACACTAAGATCCCTGAAATTACTCAAAGGACATGCTCCATAGCTTTTATTCAATTTGCTCTTTGTCCTGTTACAAATGTTCTGAATTAGCATATTTAAAGTAGGCATTCCAGGTGCTCAAATATTCTGCCTGAGGCTCTGATGGGGGCTATAGTGTGCAGAAGTTCCCAGAGCTAGCACCCAGTGAGTTGGGCAGTGAGGAGCCCCAGCTGACCTTGCAGGCCTATGTTGCCAGCTGTGTTGGGGAGGAATGGTCCTGAGTCCTTCCCAGACCTGTCTACCCACATCACTCAGTAACATCTCTTCTCCTATGTGGCTCTTAGGCTTGCAGGGACCTTAAGTGTTGGCCCTATCCTCCACTCTGCATCTGAAAGGGTAGTAAAATTGGCCTCACAGAGGGGGCTCTGTGCTACCTCCTTATACCCCCTGGCCATTGACACACACATGAATGGGGAGACACTGAAGCAGCATACATCAGGAAGGCCACACAACTGAATCTGGGGACCTGAGCTTCAGACTACAAGGGTCTCATGAGGAGATACACTCCCAACCTTCTTCATATCTCCTATAACAAAATGTCCACATCAAGGGGGTGTCAAGAGTGCTGGGTGACTGTGGAGTCCATCTGCATCTGACCTTCCACCTTTACCTTTAGGGCTCATGGCTCTGCTATATGTGGTTTTATGATCTGTCCTTCCTGAGATCCCTGAGAAAGCCCTTTCCCCCTACATCTCCACGAGTGGGGACAAGGCACGGAGCAGCACACAGTCTGTTCTGAACAAGCTTGCTAAATGGACAAGTGTCTAGTGAACAGGCCAGCACATATGAGAAAATGTGCAGGACCCTCAAAGTCAAGACAACGTGGAGGGGAGGAGTACCTAGGGATTTAAAATACTAATTAGGGGGCCTTGTGGGGAGCTGCTCACAATAGTCTCACTGTGACTAAAACCAAACCCACTGCCATCAAGCCACAGTGACCCTATAGGACAGAAGAGAACTACCCCATGGGTTTTCTAAGACTTAAATCTTTATGTAAGCAGACTGCCTCATCTTTTGCCCACAGAGCAGAGTAGATCTCAACCGCAGACCTTCTGGATAATGTTTCAACCACTGTTATGATCAGAGCTCCTTCCTGTGACTGTAGGGACTGCCAAAGCATAGAGTATCTGACAAAAGCAAAGGGAAATGAACTCAAGCTGTCCCCCATGTGTGAAATCTGATGGCAATCCCCAAGAGGATGGCATGGAAAAATGATCTGTGACACTCTCTGCATGAGAGTAGGATCAGTGCCTTGGAGAAACCTCAGTGAGATGCTACCAGGCAAGTAGTACTAGAGATGGTGTGGGAAACAGACCTCTGACCAAAGGTGAAGGTCAAGGTGAACTGATAAAGGGTGCTCCCTTTGCACACAGCCACTCAGGAGCAGTGTGGAAATGGGGCCTAAGTGGATTCTGGAGACATTTTCTGGACTAGGATGAAGTCTACATAGTGTACACCTTGAGGTGTGAAGATACAGTGTCCTGGAGGAACAGATGTGTGTATAAGGACAGGTGAGGAGTGAGGATTACACTCTGCCAAAGTTCCCTCTCATCATGTGGGCAGTCTGGTAAGAGGGCAAGGAAGCATTCATTCTCAAAGCAGGTGACAGAAATAGCCAAGAATAAAAGCATGAATTAAAATGTTGAATTTAAAAAGAATTCCAAATGTCCTGGCTTTTCTTAGCATGCTTAAGAGACCTATCCCCCCAAAAAGGAAAGGACCAAGCAAAGGTGACTAGTACTGCACAACTGTCTATTACCTACTTCCTGAGTGTGACCTAAGGAATGTGGCAGGCTGGCAGACAAGCCCTGGACCTACACCAGGCTGCCTAAGCAGAGAACACCCACTCTAGAATACCTGACCCTTTCCTGCTCCAACACTGATCCCAGGGGTTGTGGGACTGCTAAGGGGGCCATGGGACAGAGAAGGACTGGAGGGAAGTCTCAGAGGAAACAAGACTCAGTAGGATCATGAAGACCCACTGCCGAGTCCAGAGACTGAAATACCCAGGCTCCCTCTATGGCCAGCTCTAAAGAGTAGAGTCCAGTAAGGGCAGAGGACAATATGGGAACCCCACAACACATTCGCAATGCTGGGAAGGCAGAGGAGCTCCCTGGGACTTGGGAAGGGGGAGAGGGAGAGAGAGCTTGAATTAATTTCATGTACACCCTAAAAAAGTTGGATTTAAAATCCAAACTGACCAAGTTATATTAACTTTGCAGGATGAAGTTTCCAGCTATTAGTGGAAAAGGGGTTCCAGAGTGAAGGCAAATTCAATGATGACATTTTAGAAAATTCTATTTCTAATGTTAAAGAGAAAAACTGAGGGCCAAATTGACAGATTCCTCTGAGTTCACAGGAAAATTCCCAAAGATCACTGACCACTGTAGAACGTATCCCCAACCAGAGTTTAAAAAATGTGGACACACAGTGACCATAAGATTCCCCTTTGTGACAAAGGCATCTGTTAGCCATAAACTTGTTCAGTTTATCTTATACAATGACTTCAAATTTAGGTGATTTCCCTTGTTTCCTGAGAGATAATTATGAAACAGACAACAGAAAAAAATCAACAAGACCAGAAGCTGGTTTATTGAAAGGATTAATAAAATGGACAAACCACTGGCAAATTTAACAAAGGAAAAGAGGGAGCGAATACAAATAACATGAATAAGAATGTAAATGGTTGACATCACAACAGAACCAACTGAAATAAAAAGGATAATATCAGGATACTAGGAAGAACTGTACTCCAATAAATTTGAAAGTCTGGAAGAAATGGACAGATTTCTAGAAACACACCACTTACCTAAAGTAACATAGACTGATGTGGAAAAGTTGAACAGATCCATAACAAAAGAAGAAATTGAACAGGTCATAAAAAAATTATCAACATAAAAAAGTCCTGGCCCAGACGGTTTCACTTCAGAATTCTACCAAACATCCACAGAAGAACTGACACCAATCCTACTCAAAGTATTCCAAAACATATCAAAGGATGAAATCCACCCTAACTCATTTTATGAAGGAAGCATAACCTTAATACCAAAACCAGGCAAATACATCACTCAAAAGGAAAACTATAGACCAATATCCTTCATGAATATACATGCAAAAATCTTCAACAAAATCCTAGCCAATAGACTGCAACAACATATCAAGAAAATCATTCATTATGACTAAGAGGGGTTCATATCAGGTGTGCAAGGATGGTTCAACATCAGAAGAACAATCAATGTCATGACCACATAAATAAAACAAAGGAGAAGAACCACATGATCATATCAATTGATGCAGAAAAGGCATTTGATAAAATCCAACACCCATTCCTGATCAAAACTCTCAGCAAAATAGGAATAGAAGGGACATTCCTCAACATAATAAAGGGCATCTATGCAAAACCAACAGCCAACATTATTCTCAGTGAAGAGAGACTGAAACCATTCTCCTTGTGAACAGGAATCAGACAAGGAAGCCCTCTATCACCACTTCTATTCAACACTGTATTGGAAATCCTAGCCAGGGCCATAAGGCAAGAAAGGGAAATCAAAGGCATCTAAATTGGTAAGGAAGAAGTCAAACTATCCCTATTTGCTGATGACATGATCCTATACCTAGAAAACCCAAAACACTCAGTCAAAAATCTACTGGAACTAATTGAGAGATTTAGCATCATGGTAGGATACAGATCAACATCCAAAAATCAGTTGGATTCCTCTACGCCAAACAAAGAGATTGCTGAAAAGAAATAAGGAAATCAATACCATTTACAATAGCTACCAAAATAATAATAATAATAATAATAATGATACTTGAGAATAAATCTAACCAGGGACACAAAAGACCTGTACAAAGAAAACTATAAAAAACTACTTCAAGAAACCATAAGGGATCTACATAAATAGAAGAACATCCCATGCTCGTGGATAGAAAGATTGAGCATTGTGAAAAAGTCAATTCTACCCAAAGCAATCGATACATTCAATGTCATCCCAATCCAGATCTCATCAACATTTTTTAAGGATATAGAAAAACCAATCACTAACTTTATATGGAAAAAAAGAGACCTCCAATAAGCAAAGCACTATTGAAGAAGAGGAACACAGTAAGAGATCTCACACTGCCGGATCTCAAAACCTCCTATACAGCCACAGTAGTCAAAACTGCCTGGTATTGGTACAATGGCAGAAACACAGACTAGTGGAATAGACATGAGAACCCAGAAATAGATCCCTCGGCCTATGGTCAGCTGATCTTGGACAAAGGGCCAAAATCCATTAAATGGGGAAGAGAAAGTTTGTTTAATAAATGGTGGTGGCAAAACTGGATATCCATTTGCATAAAAATGAAACAAGATTTGTACCTCACACCACACACAGAAACTAACTCCAGATGGATCAAAGACTTAAATGTGAAACCTAAACCTATAAAGCTCCTCAAGGAAAAACTAGGGGCAAATTTAGGGGCCCTAAAATATGGCATAAATAGACTATCAAGCATAATCCAAAATGCACAAACAGCAGAAGATACATTAGAGGAATGTTGTTGTTGTTATGTGCTGTCAAGTCGGACCCAATTCATAGCGATCCCTCCTTGGGTTTCCGAGGCAGTATCACTACGGAAGTAGATTGCCCCATCTTCCTTCCGAGGAGTGGCTGTTGGGTTTGAACCACCAGCCTTCTGGTTAGCAGTCAAGTGCCTTAGCCACTATGCTACCAGATGGGACCATCTAAAAATTAAATTTTTTATGTGCTTCCAAAGATTTCTCCAAAAGAGTCAAAAGAGAACTTACAGTTTGAGAAAAAATATTTGGCAATTACATATCTGACAAGGGACTTATCTCTAGAATTTATAGAAAACTCCAACACCTCAAAAACCAAAAGACAAATAATCCAATTAAAAAATGGGCAGAAGTCATGAATACACAATTCACCAAGGAGGATATTCAGACAGCCAACAAACATATGAAGAAATACTCACAATCATTAGCCATTAAACCAAACCAAACGCACTGCCATAGAGTTGTATCTGACTCATACTGACTCCTCTTTGGCTTTCTGAGGAGGTATCACTACGTAAGTAGATTGCCCAACTTTCCTTGTGAAGAGTGGCTGGTGGGTTTGAACCACCAGCCTTCTGCTTAGCAGTCAAATGCATTAAGCACTATGCTACCAGAGCTCTTCACTAGCCATTGTTGTTGTTGTTGTTGTTATGTGCCATCAAGTCAGCCCTGACTCATAGCGACCCCTCCTTGGGTTTCCGAGGCAGTATCACTACGGAAGTAGGATTGCCCAACCTTCCTTCCGAGG
>NW_006921708.1:2025459-2034946 GCF_000298275.1 Orycteropus afer afer | reverse complement strand
TTCCGAGGAGTGGCTGGTGGGTTTGAACCATCAGCCTTCTGGTTAGCAGTCAAGTGCCTTAGCCACTATGCTACCAGAGCTCCATTAGAGAGATGCAAATCAAAACAATGAGATATCATCTTGCCCCAGCACTAGTAGCAAAGTTCTACAAGACACAAAATAACAAATGCTGATGAGGATGCAGAGTTTGTGACTCTCATACACTGCTGGTGGGACTGTAAAATGATACAACCACTGTGGAAAGCAGTATGGCCATTCCTTAAAAAGCTGGAATTAGAAATATCATTTGACTCAGCCATTCCACAATTAGGTATATATCCTAAAGAAGTGAGAGCCATGACAAGAACAGACATATGCACACCCATGTCATCGCAGCAGTATTTACAATAGCAAAAAGATGGAAACAACCTAGGTGTCCATCAACTGAGGAATGGATAACCAAATTATGGTACATACACACAATGGAATACTATGCAAGCCTAAAGAATAATGCAGAATCTGCAAAACACCACATAATGTGGATGAACTTTAAGGACATTATGCTGCGTGAAATAAGTCAATCACAGGACAAATATTGTATTAGTCTGTTATTGTAAGTCAATGAAAGTTTATATATGGAAGGAAATCTTTGTTGGTTACCAAGGGTGGCAGGGGAGGGTAGGGAACACTGTTAGACAGGTTGTTGTTGTTGTTGTTTGCCGTCGAGTCGGACCCGACTCATAGCGACCCCTCCTTGGGTTTCCGAGGCAGTATCACTACGGAAGTAGATTGCCCCATCTTCCTTCCGAGGAGTGGCTGGTGGGTTTGAACCGCCAGCCTTCTGGTTAGCAGTCAAGTGCCATAGCCACTATGCTACCAGACAGGTAGAGATAAGTATTGATTTGGGTGAAGATCAGGACAACGTACCAAATGTGAGTGATCAACATAGTGGCATGGAGGAAGAGGAAGAAGACATAGAGAGTTACATGGGAGGTGCAGACAACAAAGATGAACCCTTCTGCACATACAGTACTGTGTTGTCAGTGAAGGCAAACATGGGTATTCAGGTGGACAGATGGGTGGACAGGCTGAACTATTAGGTATGTCTATGCAGTGGGGAGTATACCCAAGACTATGCATAGGGCTGGCAGACAATGGTTCTACAAGTGTATTTGTATGTTCTGTAAGAATTCCCAGGGGTATAGGAGAGCTGACAAGGGACAATGTTGTAGTCACTTCTCGTTCATAGCCAGCTACCCAGAGGAACTAAGTAGTTGAACCTGTGGGCTCAGGACCACAGTCACAGGGGACATCAAGCTTAATTGGTGTAACATACTACACAAAATATTGTTCCACCTCCTACTTTGGTGAGTAGCGACTGAGATCTTAAAAGCTTGCAAGGTGCCATCTAGATGCAACGATGGGTTTCTTCTCATCCAGAGCAAAGAAGAATGAAGAGAACCAAAGATTCATGGAAACAGTTAGTCCAAGCGACTGGTACACAATATGATCTGCAGCCTACACAGCTATGAAACCAGAAGAACTACATGGTGTCTGGCTACCACTGTCAACCACTCAGAGGGGGATCTATGTAGGAGATTCTGGATAGAGCGGGAGAACAATGTGGAACAAAACTCAAAATCATTTGGAAAAAAAAAGGAGGACCAGGTTTGCTGGTCTGATAGAGCCTGATGGAACCACTGAGACTATGGCCCCTAGCTGCCCTCTAGGTCTAGAATTGAACCCATACCTGTGGCTTCCATCCAAACTAAAGGCAGGAGTATGAGGTGATCATCTACCTGAAGTAGATACACTCCTTGGAGGGAACAATTATGGCAGGAAGAAGGGCTGTTTATGCACAGGGAGACAGCTCAGGGGGCAGGAGTGCATGGAGGGATGGACACAGGAAAGAGTTAACTATCGGGAGGAAGTGAGAGGGGAGCTGTTGCATTGGGGTTAATTGTAGCCAATGTCATGAAACAAAATGTATGTGAAGTGCTGTGTGGAAATGAACTTTCTCTGTAAACTTTCACCCAAATCACAATTTAAAAAAGAAGGAAAGAAAAAAAAATAACCACAAAGAAATCTTCAATTGCACTCAGTAGTCTTATTATTGATAATACTACTGGCAATGTTATTTTGATCTAAGATATTTAAATTTTATTACTGTTATTAGGATTTTCAATGTGAAACAAAAGAGACACAAATGCAAAACTCCATAATGGAGTGAAGTTAAATGGGAATTGGAAATATCAGTATGAAATCGTTGTATTTTTTCCTTCTTCTAAAAGAAATACTCTGTCTCCTGAAACATCTCAGGACCAGTGACAACCCAGATTAAGGTCATGAAATACCATTTCCCAGTGAAATAATTAACAACTTCTTAGAAATATGTTGTGTTTTTATGGCAAGAATGTTCCATTGTCCCTAAAGCCATGCTCAGAGAAGACAGGTTCAAGGTCTAAGGTAATAGGAGATACCTGAATGGGCTTCCCACTGGCCAAGAAGGGGAAATCTGAGCACCAAAAAGAAAAAAGATGGCAATAGATCAAAACGATATTGAAGTGTTTCAAATACAAAAGTTCAAAATAATGTTCAAAGTAAGGTAGGAAAAGCTCTGTGATCACTTTTGGAGGGCTCTAGCTTAGCAACTCATTACACAGACTCCTCACTTAACAATATGTTTACATTTCAAATACCTGGTCCTTATGCAAAAATTGGCATTATGAAAAACTTCAGCAACAAAATGCTCCTCATGCTTAGGAGTCACTTCAGAGGCAGGCCTGTAGGGCTGCTCCCTCCCCTATAGCCATGCTCTGCTTGCTCTTCTCTGCACCACGACTTACTACTTACTTAGGCCAAATGGTTCAGCTTGTTCCATTTCAAACCACAAGCTGATTGGGTCAGGATTTGTAGCCAGGAAGGGGCACACCCTAACCCAACCCACCAAGAGTTCTCGCTCTCCAAGGAAACACCCACCCACCTGGACTGCTACCTTCTGGTCCCAGCACCCCCAAGTGTGCCAACAGCAGATCTCAGGTTCTATGGTGAAGTAATCACTGTACGCACTGTCTGTGCCCTTCTGCCACCTTCTGAGACCCACAGCCCAAATTCACAGGTCTGCCACCAGCCTGTGGACTCAGCTGAGATTCAGAGAAGCCACAGAAAATATGGCCTTTTTTTTTTTTTTTTTTAATTCACATCCATGATTGAGGAGAGAGGTGGGATGAGAAATGCCTTCAGGAGGAAGGCACTCTTGCATTCAAAATACAAGGATCCTTATCTGGCTTTACGGTGATTTAAATAAATATTTTACTATTGCTATAAATGTGAAATGTTGGATAACAAGATAGTAAGTGTATTTTGAGTAGGTGTATTTTGAAAATTCATAAATAAAGAGTCAAACATTCATTATTTCTGTGGATAGCCAACTAGCTGATGAACAATGAGCAAAAGTTTTTTTTTTTTTTTGAACAATCATAAGCTAAGAAATGGCAGAATTAGAAAATTAGCATTTTGCAAGCCCAAATGAAGTGCCATATCTCAACAATAATTAGGAAGAAAATGCTGCAAAGCCATTAGGGGCAATAATCATAGAGAAACTGGAAATCAGTGGATCATGCTGCTGCTGAGACCTGAGCCTACTGACTGGCTCCAGCCTGGAAGAGCAAGAAACCTTTGCCTTTCCCCCAGGAAATACTATAGGGGGGGCGTGACACTTCCAAGGAATCACCTTCACCACAAATCCAGGAAACCAACCCAAAGACCTAGGTCACATCTCCAGGAGACCTACCTATTTATAGGAAATGATGAGGGACAAGGCTGCAAAGATGCAGTGGCCAAATCCAGAGGACACATGGTCAAACAAGCAGTGGGGATGGGAGTGAGAGGGTAGTGAGGGGAAGAAAGTTACCAAGTGCACACAAAGGTCTTGCAGGTGTCCTGATGGGAACATGCCAACTAAGAGAGACAGCTCGTGTTGAATCTTCTGTAATGATTACTAGTCTTGATAGACACACAATAATCGTACCTGGTGATGCTTTTAAAACATTCTCATGGTAGAGTTACTCACTGCCATCAAGTCGATTCTGACTCATAGCAACTCTCTCTGGGTTTCTGAGGTGGCAAATCTTTATGGAAGAAGAATGCCCAGTCTTTCTTCCACAGAGTGGATGGTGGGTGTGTTAGATTGGGTTCTCTAGAGAAACACAAAAAAAAAAAAACCCCAGCAAGGTATATATATATATTGAGAGAGCGAGAGAGAGAGAGAGAGATTTATCTTAGGCAAATGGCTCACAAGTGTATAGAAGCTGACAAGTCCAAGCTGCAAAGTCCGTCTCTGTAGGAGGTGGGGCTTGCAGCTGCCTTTGTTTCCCCAAGCACAGCAGAGCTGAGAGATTCAAGCTGGCATGCAGTATATTGGTTGTTGTTTCCAATAAAAGATGAATCCGAGATCTCCAGGGGAGCGGTGAGCCGCTCACTCAAGGAAGTCTGTAGTTCGGAATGCCGTTCTTGCAGATTGTCCTTGGAATATCATTGCAAGCAGGCCCCTAGGGAAACTCCCCTTGGGCAGACTGGCCACTCAGAACTCAGTCATCTGATCCCATCATGGGAACAGCCACCCAGAACTGGGGTCCAGCCAAGTTGACACACAGCTCCAACCATCACAGTGGGTTTGAACCACCAAACTTCTGGTTAGCAGCCAAATGCCTTAGGTACTATTCCACCAAAGCTCCTTATGGTAGAGTTATGTACTGAAAAACTTATGGATGAAATGAGGTGATATCTAGAATTTCGGATGAGGGAGTGGGTGGATACCCAACAAGATATCTACCCAACAAGATTAGATAGATCCTCATGAAAGCTGAAGCTAGGCTATGGGTACATGGGGCTTATTTTATCCCTCAATGCTTGAAAGTATCCATAGTAAAGAATTTTATAATGTCAGCAGGTTTGTGTCTGCCTTGTTAGTGATACACTCTCAGCAGCCTCCTACACACACAAGTCCCACTATTCCCCTGCATACCAGAAGCTGGCTACGGAGGAGACCATGTTGTTGTAAGGCTGGTGGAGCAGTTCTGAGTAGCTGCAGTTGCTGAACCACTGTTTCATCAATAAGTGAGAGGTACTGATGGCAGAGTTAATGTCAAGGAAACACCACATCACACATTTTCTCTGCAGAGCCTGTAGGTGGAGCAGGGTGGCCAGTGAGAGTAACTCCTTGAGAAGGAACCCCAGTTCACCAAGAACACTCATAGTTCTGGCACCGAATGCTCACACTCCAGATATAACACTGGATTCTTCCCTAACACAGAACAAGCCAACACTGACATTTTGAAACCATCTGCTCAGGACTGTAGAGCTCAAACCCATCTTTACAATGAGAAAAGAAGAATGCATACCAACATCATCCTAAGATATGAAGGAAAAACACGTCCTCAAGACCTGGTACCACATCTGTCCTGACAGCCCTAACAATCTCTGTGGCCCAAGGCCTCCCTTCCTTGGCCACCAAGAGCCTATAGCTAAATGCAGCCTATGGGAAGAGTGTGTTCAAAAACAGCAACAGTCTTACACCTTTTCAGACACTTCTCCAAGTGCCTCGGAGAAACTGAGTCCAAGGCAGGTCAGAGAAGGTCACTGTTCAGGGCCATGTAGTCAATGCTTAGCACCCATGGCTGTCTAAGCCCTCAGTGGTAACTCATACACTGACAAGGGGTGGGAAGCATCAGGGGAAGTTTGGTAACAATGAGATGCACGTTAGAATCCCAAATATCTATTATTTCTAATGAGATAATATGTATTTCCTGATAAATAAAGAATAATTAAGAAAATGAGCTCGGGTGGCAGAGTTCTTATGGTATTTGACTGCTAACCAGAAGATTGGCGGTTCAAACCCACCAGCCACTCCACAGAAGGAAGACTGGGCAATCTACTTCTGTAAAGATTTACCACCTTGGAGACCCAAAGTAGGGTCACTATGAGTTAGAACTGACTCAATGGCAGTGAGTTTGGTTTGTTTTTTTAATGCTCATTATAAAGAACTTAGAAAGCTAAGAACATTAAAAACCAACCATAATTCAGTAATCAACAATAACTGTAGTTATTCAGGAATATTTCATTCTAGCCTTTTATCTTTGTAACTTATATATATAGACATGTGTATGTACCTTCACACATACACAAAAATTCCTCAAATGAAGACTCTATAGAATATTTTATAACCTGCTTTAATCACTTAAGACTATACCCATGTATCAATTTTTCAAGCTGAGCAGCAATGACAGATGACGTGCTTTTCCCTCCAGGTCCAGCTCTTCATTTCTGGCTTCAAATCCTCACCACATTTGCTGGGTCTCTTTTTCAGCAAAATCATACTTTAACACCATTATTTGTTTACATAAAAGTCTGTTAAAAGAATGCCATGCAATTGGTTCAACGATAGATATACAGACCAGTGGAAAAGAATTAAGAACCCAGAAATAAATCCATTCATCTATGGCTAACAGATTTTTTACAAAGGAGCAAAGACCATTTAATGGGGAATAAACATCTTTAACAAATGGTGCTGGCAAAACTGGATATCCACTTGTAGAAAAATGAAACAAGATCCATATTCATACCATGCACAACAACCCAAAATGGACTAAAGATCTATTTGCTAAACCTAAAACTATAAAGTTATTAGAAGAAAGCATAGGGATAAAACTATGACAACTAACTAAGAAAAAAAAAAAAAGATTTCTCAAACACAACTACAAATGCATGAACAGCAGAAGACAAATTAGATAACAGAGACTGCATAAAACTAAATACTTATACTTATCAAACACTTTATCCAAAGAGTAAAAAGACAGAGTACATACAGGGAAAAAAATCTTTGGGAATGACATGTCTAATAAGGGTCTGATCTCTAAAATACATAGAAAATTTAAAGAATTCAACAACAAAAAGACAAAAAAACACAATTAACAAATGTGCAAAGGGAATGAACAGACACTTCACCAAAGAGGAGCTTCAAGCAGCCAACAAACACATGAAACAATGCCCACAATCATAATGATTGTTGTTGTTGTTGTTGTGTGCTGTCTAGTCGGACCCGCCTCATAGCAACCCCTCCTTGGGTTGCCAAGGCAGTATCACTATGGAAGTATATTGCCCAACCTTCTTTCCGAGGAGTGGCTGGTGGGTTTGAACCGCCAGCCTTCTGGTTAGCAGTCAAGTGCCTTAGGTACTATGCTACCAGAGCTCCCAATCACAGTGATTAGATGCAAATCAAAGCTACAATGAGATATCATCTCACGCCTGCTTAAATGGTAGTGATAAAAGATAAACCAAACAATAAATGCTAGTAAAGATATGAGGACATGGGAACACTTACCCACTGCCAGTGAGTTTGTAAAATGATATAACCACTATGGAAAGCAGTATGGCATTTCCTCAAAAAACTAGAAATACATTATAATACTGCAAATCCACTCCTAGATATATATGCTAGAGATTTAATAAAAGTGACATGAACAGACATGTGTTCACATAGCTACATCAAAGCACTATTCATAATAGCAAAAAGACAGAAACAATGTAAGTGCGCATCAACAAATGAATGGATAAAAAAATGTAGTACACACATATAATGAATACTACACAACCATTAATAATGATGAGTCCTTGAAAGACATTATAGTAGCCATGAAGAAAAATGATGAGTTCCTGAAATATATCATAATGTAGATGAATGTGGAAGACATTATGCTGAGTCAAGTAGGTTAATCAAAAAGGACAAATGTTGTATGATCACCTTTTATAAAAAGACAAGAATGGCCATACACACAGAAACCAGGGTTCATTGGTTGTTACCAGGGTTTGGTGCAAGAGGGATTCATTCTCTAGATAGTAAACACACCAAAAATCAAACCCATTGCCGTCAAGCTGATTCCAACTCATAGCAACTCCCATTGGGTTTCCAAACCTACATCTTTACGAAAGTAGATTGCCTCATCTTCTTCTCACAGAGCAGCTGGTGGGTTGAACTGCCAACCTTCTGATTAGAAAGAAGCCTTACCCACTATGCCACAAGAACTGCACTTATTATTTTTGGTGATGGGAAAGGTAAAAATGAATGTCGGTGAAATGTGCACAACTTGACCAAGGTAAATGATGTCAGTAAGAAGTAAATAATAATAAGATGTTTTTGGTAAATAGTATGACATAAATAATTTTGTAAATACAACCTCAAAAAATATATGTATGGTTATATATGTATATATGTATGCATTTCTGTGTATAATTACGTATATATGTGCATATATAGACATATCTGTACGCATATGTATGCATATATATACATGCATATATATTCATGCATATAATAAAACAGGAGACACAGTTACAAATAATTCTTATCTATAAAGAAATACCTCATGGAATTGGTTTTCTGGGTTTGAAAGATTATGACTATAGCCTCGTGGAACAATTTGGTCAACTTGCATTATATAGTTCACAAAGTTTATGTCCCACATCCTAACTTGGTGAGTAGTATCTAGGGTATTAAAAGCTTGTGAGTAGCCACCTAAGCTATAATTATTGGTGCCTAATCACCCAAAGCAAACTATTAAATAAGTAAACCAAAGATTCAAAGAAAAAACTAGTTTACAGGCTCTACACAAACCATGGCCTCATCTACCCTGACACCAAAAGAACCAGAGGGTGCTCAGCTATCACTACCAATAGTTCTGATCTTGGCCACAATAGATGGATACTGATAGAATGGAAGAATATGGAACAGAACTCAAATTCTAAAAAGGTCAGATTATTGGACCAGTTGAGAGTTAGAGGACTCTCCAAGACTATCACCTTTAAATACTATTTAAATCTTGAACTGAAACTAGCCACTGGGTAATCATTTAGCTAAATAAAACTTTGGCTCATAAATGAAGACATTTCAACCATGAATGCTGCAGTGCTTTAAAAAATCATCTATACAAGACCAAATGTTCAATAATTACTCTAAATAAAGCAAAGATGAGAATGTAAGGGGGCAGGGAAACCTGATGACTGGAAATGGTACCACCAGAAAAGAAATAATGAAAACACTGACATATTATACAATTGTAGCCAATGTCACATAACAACTTGTATAAAAATTGTTATATGGAAACTTAATTTGTCCTGTAAACTTTCATTAAGAACACAATAAAACATTTTTTAAAAAGGCTTACATTTTTGTTTACATGTTCTCAAATCTTCTTGAAAAGAAATTAAATTGTTTGGTACATTACCGCGCACTTTTAGTAACAGTCCGTTTAGGCTAAAAGGCTATCAAAATAGGACTGGGAAAGAGCTGCAACATCTGAGTAAACCCAGCCTTACTCATATGGAAAAGTTGCAATATTGAGAGATTCTATACTCGAGTTGCAATATTGAGAGATTCTATGGGCAAAATATTGAATGATGCAGGAAACATCAAGAGAAGATGGCAGGAATACACAGAGTCACTGTACCAAAA
>NW_006921708.1:1997562-2003753 GCF_000298275.1 Orycteropus afer afer | reverse complement strand
ATTGTATTAAGATCTCTGGTAATTTTTTGTGAAGAGCAGCCAAGGATGATTCAGGCTTTTCTTGGTGGTTTTTTTTGTTGGCCCGTTGGTGGAGAAAGAGGTGCTGGCTCTTGCTCAGTAAGTAAAGTTGCAGGAGCTGTGGGTTTACTTGTATCTTATGAGGACTGTTGCTGTCTCCCATCAGGTAGGAAAAAATTACAATCGAATAACCATTGAAAAAACTATAAGTACGTGTACACAAAATACACCCTGAAATCACACAGGACCAGTAACCCAAAAAAAGAAAAAAAGGGGGAAAAGAAGAAGAAAACAGATAAATCTGCAGTATCTGGGGATAGGTCACGGAGAGTAAAAAGGTAAATAAGGAGAATAATGAATAAGGAAAACAAACAAAGAAACAAACCAACAATATAAAAGAAAATAAAAGCAAAAACAAAACAAAACAAACACAAACAAACAAAACAAACTAACAAGGGATGGGGTTAACTATGAGAGAAAGAAGAGAGAAGGGAAAAAAGCAAAAAAAAGGAAGGTGTAGACTAGGACCTCTTCAGTCATTCAGTGTACTCCTGGAGAGTTGTTGGGGTTACTGGAAAGCAGAACCTCTTCTTAAGTCCCTGGAATCTGGTAGAGCACTGTCTCTTCAGGTTTTTACTAGCTGCTGGTTACATGTTGATTTGTTTTGTCTTGGTTTTATGTTTTAATAGTTTAGAAAGGTGAAGCTGTTTTCTTTTTTGTTTTTTATTGATGCAAGTGTGTTGGGTCGTTCTGCTGTTTTTTTTTTTTTGTTTTTCTTTTTCTTTTTTGTGTGGTGGTAGATCCCTGTGTGTAGTGTGGATATATGTTTCTGTTTGTCGTAAAGTGGGTTTAGAGTTCGAAGTGGGAGGTTTCATGATAATTGTATGAATATGTTTTCTTCTATTGAGTGAGAGAAGATATTGGCAAAGAAGGTGGGAGCGGAAGAAGGAAAGTTTGGTGTTGCTAGGGCCGGTTTCTAGGGCTTTGAGCAGGCTATTTTTGATGACATATTTATTTGTAAGACTGCAGCTCAATTCAGGAAAGATTCTTATTGTTAGAGCGCCACAAATTTCCGCCAATTTCAGGCACGCTCAAAGATCCCGCCTCCACAGCCCCACAGAGCTAAAGAACAACGCCAAGGCAAAAATTCCGGGAGTGCGGTTTCTTCCCTCTCCTTGTTCCTTCTGTCTACGGTGCTGACATAATCCCACCAGATCGTTAATGGCTGGCTCTGGAGTTTGTCTGTGATACCGCCCAGCTGCAGTGCCAAAGATGCATGCAGTTTGAGCTGTGGGTCGGGGGAGTACCTGCTAATGACCTGTGGTCCTGATCTCTGTGACAAAGAAAAGCACGAAGTCTCCCAATCTGACTCCAGTCTACTCTGTGACCCGCTGGGAGGGGAGGGAGCTACCCTTCCTGTCGCAATAGTAAGTTTTCCTCCAAATCTCAGTGGAGGTGTCTGTGCCCACAGCCAGCCCCCAGGAGACCCAAATTACCTCCAAAAAATCAAGATGAGCTGCTGGAGGCAGGTCTCTGCTGCTATCCACCGGAATATTAGAGTGGTCACTGGTAAGCTGTTATAAGGCATCCTCCCTTTTGGCTTGGGGATCTCAGGTGGGTGCCCTAGCCTGGCGCACAGTGACTGCTCCAGAAGTGTTTCCAATGCCTCTCTCGGGTGCCTGTCTGTCCATGCTCCTCCAGTAGCTCTTTCCCAAATAATCTCTCTGTGCCTTTCCTCTAATTCTGCTCTTTCATGTTTGATGTACTCTGAATCTGTGAGCTGTTCAGAGCAGTGAAATTCCTAATTTAAACTGTTGTGGCTAGTTATTCAAGACCTTAGATGCCAGAGGGATAAAGTGTGCTGCTCACTGGCTCGACTCCATTTTTCTCCAGACCAACATTCTTCAGGAACATAAATGGAAATAATTCTAAGTAACATTTTGGTAAATCCAAATCAGTAAAATTTAGAAAGGATAATAATGTCTATGTAGGGTATATTCCAGGAATGCAAGTTTTTTTTTTTGTTTTTTTTTTTTTTTTAGCTTTCTAAAGCAAATCAGTGTAATTCACCACATTTATAGAGTAAAGAAGAAAAAAACATACAATCATCCCCACAGATGCAGAACAAGCATTTGACAAAATCCAGCACCCATTTCTGATAAAAACTGTCAGCAAACTAGGAATAAAAGGGAACTTCCTTAATCTGCTAGAAAGCATCTACAAAATATTTGCAGCTAATATGATATTTAATGATGAAAGACTAATACTTTCCCTCCAAGATGGAAAAAAAATATATAACAAAGTCTGCTCTTACCACTTCTATTCAACATTGTACTAGAGATTCAGTGTACTAGTCAGTGAAATGTCAAGAAAAAAAAATGAAAGCCAAACAGATGGGAAAAGATAAAAACTATCTTGCAAACAACTTGATATAAAAGTTAATCTACCAAAAAGCTATTAGAAATAATAAATGAGTTCGCAGGATTTCAAAGCAATACATCAATCCACAAAAATCAATTGTATTTTTATATATTAGTGTGGTAGTTAAGTTTGTGTGTAAATTTGGCTAGGCCTGGTAGAGTGGCTGGGCAACTGGATGTAGTATTCCCCATGATGAGACTGGTGGAATCTACTGTGAGCAGCTAAGTAGCTGCCTTAGGGATGTGGTCTGCTTCCTGTATATAATAAGAAGGCTTGGGGAATGGTCTCTAGTTTCTGGTTCTCTTGGACCCTGCATGTCCCTGTGTCATTGTTCAGCAGCCTGCCATGCTCTGCCGACCTTAGGACTTACAATGGACTTGAATTAATGGCCTGACATGTGGTTAGTAACATTGGGACTGTGCCATTTTATTTGTTGACTTTGGGCTTGTTACCCTCAACAGCCAGTATCTGTCTGAGTGAAGAGATGCCTCTAGCTTCAGTGGGCCGGGAGCAAGCTGAAGCCCAAGGTCGAGGGGCTTTCACCCCATCCCTAGAGCCTGGCACTTTGAACTTGGATTTAAATCCTCCAAACTGTAAGGGAATAAACTCCTGTTTGTTAAGGCCATCCCAATTGTGGTATATTCTTGTCAGAGAAGCACTAGGTAACCAGAAAAATTAGTAACTAATTATCAGAAATTAAAAGTGATAAAACAATACCATTTACAACAGTATGAAAAGTATGAACTACTTAGGGTTAAATATGATAAAATATATGTAAAACCTGCACAGTGAAAAATATAAAACATTACTGAGAGAGATTAAACAAATCTAAGGTATGACTCAATGGCACATAAAAACAAAACCCCCCAAAAAAATAGTTAAATATACATCTACCATATGATCTAGCCATTCTATTCTATATTCAAAAGAAAATAAATTACATGCCCATCTAAATTTTGTACACAAATGTTCATAATAGTTTTCTTTGTAACAGTCAAACCCTAAAAACAACTCACATGTCCATCAATAGGTGAAGGAATAAACCTTCGTATAGTCATATAATGAAATACTATTCAGCAATAAAAAGGAATAAACTATTGAAGCCGGCAACAACATTAGTGAATCTTAACATGATTATACTAAATGAAAGAAGCCAGATCATATAGAGAATATAGTGAGAGTGGGAAAATGGCATCATACCTGTAGCCCACATGTTTGTTCCCTCTGGCATCTAAATTCTTGAATTACTAAGTAAAAAAGACAGAAACAATGGTACTGGAGTTATGAGCAACTAAGGATAAGGTAAGATGCAAGATTTAGTAGAAAACCAAAAAAAAAAAAAAAACCTCACTGCCATTGAGTCAATTCTAACTCATAGCGACCCTCTTTGAATTTCTGAGGTGGTAAATCTTTACGGAAGTATATTGCCGGTCTTCCTTCCATAGAGTGGCTGCTAGGTTTGAACTGTCAACTTTCTGTTTGGAAGTGAAATGCTTTAGGCACTATTTCACCAGAGCTTCTCAAATTTAGTGGTTGTTGTTGTTGTTATTTGCCATCGAGTCAGCCCTGACTCATAGCGACCCCTCCTTGGGTTTCCGAGGCAGTATCACTACGGAAGTAGGATTGCCCAACCTTCCTTCCAAGGAGTGGCTGGTGGGTTTGAACCGCCAGCCTTCTGCTTAGCAGTCAAGTGCCTTAGGCACTATGCTACCAGAGCTCCTCAGATTTAGTGGAGGGGGAGAAAAAGAGAGGAATAAACAACAGGGTAAAATAAATGCTACCCTGCAGAGAGACAGAGAAACAGAGGACAAATTAGCAATACAAAAGAGATCAGCAGAGAGAAGGAGGAAAAATAAACAAACAAGCATCACAGACCCCACAGAGGCACTGGGGACTCAGAATAGCCACACTGGAAGTTTTAAACAGATACCTTGGAACTGAGCAGAGTGAGGAGATAACCTTAAGGGCAGACAGGTCAAAACCCACATTGGCTCAGGCTGCCACTGAGTTCAGACAGGAGTGGGGGAAAGAGGGAAACTCCCAGTAGGCGGAGTGAGTGCACAGCAGCAGGCTGAGGTTCCACTCTTTCACAACCACTTTTTAGCACAGAGTGGACTGGGGCACTGGGTTTTTGTGGCTTCTCAGTCCAAGTGGAAAGTAGTGGCCCTCTACCCATTATGGTCTTTGTCAATTTTGAACGGCAGGTCTTTGATTGACAACAGGACGTCATTAGTAGCCATCCCAGAAAGACATAGACCACACCTCCTGAGCCAGCAGCACCTCACCCAAAGGCAGAAAACAGGGACTTTGCTTCTTTCTTTCCTTTCTTTTTTTCCCCTTCAGCACTGCCTCATCAAATAGAAGGAACACAGTAAACCACCACAACACCGGTTCATCCCAACTCCAAATCCCCTTCATGACAAACTGAGACCTGCATCCACATCCCCACCAGTGATTCCACCAATGCACAAAGAACTGGAGAACAACCCAGTACAGCCAGATTAATAACCCAAAAAAGTACAGCTGCTCCACACTTTCAGATACAGTAAAACATAAAATCAGTGTGAAACAAATCAATAGATAACTAACAGTTAAATACAATGACTTTAAAATGTCTAGTAAACAACAGACAACCTCAAATCAAACAAAAATATAAGAAAAGACAATAGAAATAAAAGCCCAGGCTGAAGAATTATCTATCAAGGAAGAAGAATAAGCAATAGAATAATCTGAGAAGGAATTCAGAAGGTATGTATATAAGGCTCTCCAAGAGCTCAAGGAAACCACAAACAGAATCAATGAGATGACAGATAAGTACCCTGGTACAATTCAGGAAAACCATTTAAGAGCAAAATAACAAGATAAATACACAATTAGAACTCTCACAAAAACAGCAGTTAGAAATCTAGAAGATGAACACTAAGATTACAGAGTTAAACAATACAGGGGAAGGACAAAAGAGTAAACTAGAACTGGCTGAAGAATGCTGTCTTAGACTGGGTTCTAGAGAGAAACAAAAACCAGTAAAGCTAATACATATGTATATATAGAAAGAAAGTTATCTTAGGAAAATGGCTCACACACTTATAAAAGCTGGCAAGTCCAAAATTCCTGGATCAAATATCAAGCTGGAGGCTTTTCCTGGCTCTTGCAACCACAGGAGCTGAGGACCTCAAGGCTGGCAGACAGTACACCAGCTGTTGACTCCAACGAATGACGAATCCAAGATCTCCAAGCCAAATGGTGGACTGTTCAATCACGGACAGTTGTAGGCAGCACAACAGAATCCTGATCCACAGAAGAATGTCTCTCTTCCCAGGATGTCCTTGGATATACTGGAAGCAGGCCACACCCCTAGGGAAATTCCCTTTCAACAGACTGGTCACTCAGAACATAGTTATCTGATCCCATCACGGGAACAACCATACCACAACAGCTCAAACCACATAGAATTGTGGTCCAGCCAAGTTGACACACAGCTGCAACTATCACAATCCACGCCCTGTCAACTTGGCAGTTGTACACATCTTCTTAACCATATATAATCTCTAAATAATGACAATTATAAAGTCATATTTGTGCCTAACATGATACGTTAACACACATACAACCAAAATGCATTAACCTTATTTACATTTCACAGTTCATAACAGAAGGAAACAAAAATATTTGATGCACGTATACAATGAAGAAATATAACAATCACAGTCCTTGTTTCTGCAGCTAGTGATGCGGTCGTAGCTGATATTCAG
>NW_006921708.1:1993910-1996655 GCF_000298275.1 Orycteropus afer afer | reverse complement strand
GGTGGATAAGGCATTCTGTAAGTCCACGGATGGTTGTTTTAGCAGAAGCATTGCATGCAGGGAAGGAGAATCCATGCTTAGTGGGCCTAAATCAATAAATTCAGACTGATCCAATCTTACATTCCTTGCACCATTATCCCACACACTCAATAGCTATTCCCATACATATTCTCCAGGTTTCTGTCTGTACATGTTAGGAAAATCAAGTAGGTCTTTTCAGGTATAGCATATCACCTCCTTAGTCACACTTTCTATTTCACCTTTTGGGGCTTGCTTGGACTTAATTTTAGTTATCAGTCTAGCAGCAACAATGGGTGGTTGAGACAGTTCCTGAGAGCATTCAGGGATGTCTTCCATGGCCTCTGCCCCAGGCAATGACCCAGCAGGACTGGTTTGGCTAGTCCCATCAAACTGAGAGGGAGGGGATAATGGTTTTACAGTAATCCATTCAGATGGGAGGGATTCAACAGAACTTACAGGCTGCATATTCTGATCTTCCTGATTATCTCTCCATATGTCCCCATTCCAGGTTTCAGTATCCCTTTTTTTTTTCCCAATCATTTCCCTCACTTTAATGCCAGACACCGTTCTGGATTGGCAATTTAATTGGTGTTGTAATTCAGCCACCCTTACAATAAGACTCTGGGTTTGTTTTTCAGCAATATCAGCTCTGTTACTAGAAGATATAAGGTTTTCTTTCAGAGCACAGCTGGAAGCACTGAGGTCTTTTATGCAGCACTTAAGCCGAGACTCAGCAGCTCGGAGCTCATCTCGCTCTTTTACCACTTTGTCTAGTGTAAGCAGGACCAACCAACCAGTTTCCTTATACTCCTCATGCGGACAAAACTTCAGAAAAGTATCAAATATTTGATCACGCAGAGCATCACTTCTCTCAAGTACCTAATCTATTGGTGGTGCTATTTCATGTATTAATGTTGCCACCACATGCCACGGATTAGCAGGGCCCTCTTTACTAACAAACGCAGGGTCACTAGTGTCTTTGAGATTAATCAAACTGAAGAACCAATTTAGGAAGCCCGTCTCTATTATTTTGTCTCTCTAGAACCACTCCTGGTACCAAAATGTGTAAGCCTGGGTTCTTGAGAGAAACAAAAACCAGTAAAGCTTATATATATGTATATAGAAAGAGAAATTTATCTTAGGAAAATGGCTCACACACTTATAGAAGCTGGCAAGTCCAAAGTTCCTGGATCAAACATCAAGCTGGAGGTTTTTCCTGGCTCTTGCAACCACAGCGGCTGAGGACCTCAAGGCTGGCAGGCAATACACTGGCTTTTGACTCCAACGAATGATGAATCCAAGATCTCCAGGCCGAATGGTGGACTGTTCAATCACGGACAGTTGTAGGCAGCACAACAGAATCCTGATCCACAGAAGAATGCCTCTCTTCCCAGTATGTCCTTGGATATACTGGAAGCAGGCCACACCCCTAGGGAAACTCCCTTTCAACAGATTGGCCACTCAGAGCATAGTCATCTGATCCCATCATGGGAACAACCACACCACAACAGCTCAAACCACACAGAATTGTGGTCCAGCCAAATTGATACACAGCTCCAACTATCACAAATGCATTTCCCAATTAGAAGACAAATCCCTTGACACCAGCCTGTATGAAGAAAAATCAGAACAAAGATTTAAGAGAAATGAAAATAACCTAAATTTATATTGGATGACATGAAAAGAAACAACAAATGCCTCATTGGAATACCAGAGCAAGACAAGGCCAAAAAAAAAAACACTGAGAAAATTGTAGAAGACTTGCTAACAGAAAAATTCCCCCTATCATGAAGGAAGAAAAGTTATCTGTCCAAGAAGCTCAATGAACCCCATACAGGATAGACCCCAAGAGAAAGTCACCAAGACATATCATAACCAAACTCTCCAAAACCAAAGACAAAGAAAGAATCTCAGAAGCAGCTTGGGAAAAAGGAAATGTCACCTACAATGGACAACCAATAAGCCAATAAGAATAAGTTCTGATTTCTTGGCAGAAACCATGAAGGCGAGAAGACAATGGGATGGCAAATATAAAACATTAAAGGAAAGGCACTTCCAACCAAGAACTATATAACCAGCCAAATTGTCCTTCAAAAATGAGGGTGAAATGAAGATATCCTCAGACAAACAGAAATTCAGGGAATTTGTGAAAATCACACCAACCCTACAAGAAATGCTAAAGGAAGTCCTTCCAATAGAGAACCCAAAACAGAGAAAAACAAATTAAAATCAAGACACTTGACACCACCACTTGAAAACCAAACCAGGAATAGATGCTCAAAATAAGCTCATAAAATAATGTACACAGTGAAAAAAGAGAGTCAATCTTCAGATGACACCAGCAACAAAACAAATAAAGGAAATAAAAGTTTTAATTACAAAACTTCCAAATGGAGAGAAAGACAGAACAGTGTCTTTATAGAACTGACTGTTCCAAACTTTAAGAGATAAGAGTTTAATTTACTTCAGGGTAACGACTAAGAAAATTAACCATCCCCCTCAGAAAAGCCAGAGAGAAAAACATATGGGCTTAGTAAACACACAACCAACAATAAAGAAGAAAAGAGAAGAAGCACTTGATAACAAAATGAATTCAGCACAAAAAAATATTTGGACCAAGGAAATCTCCAACACAACAATAATAATAAAAAAATACAAAACAGTAAAATGACACCAATTCATATCTATAAATAATTACACTTGATGTGAACAGACTAAATGCAT
>NW_006921708.1:1984346-1992595 GCF_000298275.1 Orycteropus afer afer | reverse complement strand
TTTGAAAAGATTAACAAAATGGACAAACCACTGGCAAATCTAACAAAGGGAAAGAAAGTTAAGATGCAAATAACATGAATAATAAATGAAAAGGGCAACATTACAACAGAACCAACTGAAATAAAAAAGATATTGACAGAATATTATAAAGAACTGTACTCCAACAGATTTGAGAACCTAAAGGAGACAGACAAGTTTCCAGAAACACAAGACCTACCCCTACCTAAACTATCCCAGTTGGAGACAGAATACTAGAACAGACCTATAAACAGAAGAAAAAATTGATCAGGTCATAAAAAACCTTCCCATAAGAAAAAATCCTGGTCCAGATGGCTTCACTGGACAATTTTACCAAACAAGCAGGGAAGAGTTGACACCTATACTACTCAAACTATTCCAGAACATAGAAAAAGATGCAATACTCCCAAATTCATTCTATGAAGCAAGCAAAACACTGATAATAAAACCCAGTAAAACACCACTAAAAAGGAAAACTACACACCAATATCCCTCATGAATATAGATGCAAAAATCTTTAACAAAATCCTAGCCAACAGATTCCAACAACATATCAAACATATCATGACCAACTGGGATTTATACCTGGTATGCAAAGATGGATCGACATCAAAAAAACAATCAAGGGAATCCAGCACATAAACAAAATAAAAGAACCACAGGATCATATCAATCAATGCAGAAAAGGCATTTGATAAAATCCAAAACCTGCTCCTGTTCAGGACTCTCAGCAAAACAGGCCTAGAAGGAGGGATATTCCTCAACATAATAAAGGCATATATGCAAAGCCAAGGAGCTCTGGTGGCGTAGTACCTAAGGCATTTGACTGCTAACCAGAAGCGTACAGTTCAAACCCACCAGCTACTCCTCAGAAGGAAGATTGGGCAATCTACTTCTGTAGTGATCCTGCCTTGGAAATTCAAGGAGGGGTCACTACGAGTTGGACCTGACTCAATAGCAGTGAGTTTGATTTTTTTAATGCAAAGCCAACAAGCAATATCATTGTTAATGGAGACTAAAAGCATTCCCTTTGCGAATGGGAACCAGACAAGGATGCCCTCTATCACCACTTCTATTTAACATTATATTGGGAGTCCTAGCCAGGGCAATAAGGCACGAAAGAGAAAGAAAAGGCATTCAAATTAGCAAAGAGGAAGTAAAACTATCTTTATTTGTAGATGGTATGATCTTGTACATAGAAAACCCAAGAGACGCTGCAAGAAAATTACCAGAACTAATAGAAAGGTTGGCAAGATATAAGGTCAACATACAAAAATCAGTTGGATTCTTCTGCATCAGCAAAGAGGCCTCTGAAAAAGAAATAAAGAAAACAATACCATTTACAATAGCTACCAAAAAGATAAAATATTTAGGAATATGTATTACCAAAGACACAAAAGACCTATACAAAGAATACTACAAAACGCTACTACAAGAAACTACAAGGGATCTACATAAATGGAAGAACCTGCCTTGTTCATGGATAGGAAGATTGAATATTGTGAAAATGTCATTATTATCCAAAGCAATCTACACATTCAATGCAATCTTGAACCAGACACTATCAACATTTTTTTAAGGATATGGAAAAATCAATTATCAATTTCATATGGAAAGGAAAGAAACCTCAGAAAAGCAAAGCACTGCTGAAGAAGAAAAACAAAGTGGGAAGCCTCACACTCCTGGATCCCAAAACACATCACACAGCCACAGTGGTTAAAACAGTGTGGTACTGGTACAATGATATTCAGATAGAGTGATGGAACAGAATCAAAAATCCAGAAATAAACCCATCCATCTATGGACAGCTGATCTTTGATAAAGGACCACAACCCATTAAATGGGGGAGAGATAACCTCTTTAACAAATATGCAAAACTCACTGCCATTGAGTCAGATCCGACTCATAGTGACCCATCCTTGGGTTTCTGAGGCAGTATCACTATGGAAGTAGATTGCCCTATCTTTCTTTTGAGGAGTGGCTGGTGAGTTTGAACTGCCAGCCATCCACTTGCAGAAAAATGAAACAAGACCCATACCTCACCCTATACAGAAACACAAACTCAAGTTGGATAAAAGACTAAAATGTAAAAATCAAAACTATAAAGGTCATCAAAGATAAAATAGGGGCAACTCTAGGGGCCCTACTTTACAGCATAACCCAAAATGCACAGGCAGTGGAAGAGAAGCTAGATGACTGGGATCTTTTAAAAATTATGTTCCTATGCTCATCTCCAAAAGGGCAAAAAGAGAGCCTACAGACTGGGAAAAAAAATTGGCTATGACATATCTGACAAAGGACTTATTGCCAAAATTTATAGAAAACTTCAACACCTCAATACCAAAAAGACAAACAATCCAATTCAAAGATAGGCAAGGGACATAACAGACACTTCACTAAAGATGATATACTGGAGGACAACAAATATATGATGAAATGCTCACAATCATTAGCCATTAGAAAGATGCAAATTAAAACAACAAGATATCATTTTTACCCCAGCAATAACAGTGAAGTTCAACAAGTCAGAAAATAACAAATGCTGGCAAGGTTGTGGAGAGATTGGAACTCTCATACACTGCTGGTGGAACTGCAAAATGGTACAGCCATGTAGAATATGGTATGGAAATTCCTTAAAAAACTGAAAACAGAAATACCATTTGATTCAGCAATTCCATTACTAGGAAAATATCCTAAAGAAGTGAGAGAGAGGACATGAACAGACACATGCACACCCATGTTCTTTTTAGCACAATTCACTATAGCAAAAAGAAGGAAACAACCTAAATGCCCATCAACAGATGAATAAATAACCAAATTATGGTACATCCACAAAAGGGAATACTACACTACATAAAAGCATAATGAAGAATATGTGAATCATCTCCTAATGTGGATTAACTTGGTGGACATTATGCTTGAGTGAAATAAATCAATTACAGAAGGACAAATATTGTATGAGCCCATTATTGTAAAAAGCCAAGAAAAGGTGTACTTAGGGAAGGGAAATCACTTTCTAGGTTACTGGGGATGGGAGGAAAGGAGAGGAAAATTTTGGACTAGTTGGAGGTCACATGTTGATTTGGGTAAGGTGGGGGGGGGGATGGAATGGAAAGAGTCCGTGACCAGCATGATGGCACTGGGGAAAGGAAAGTCATTGAAACATGCACATTAAGATAAAGCCAACAGAAGCAAAAACTAGTATATGCACAATACTGCATTACCACTAACACCAAACTCCACACTACAGATAAAGGCATAGACAACTGAGAAGAATAGGTGAGGGTCAGCAAACAGGAATGTACCCTAGACCAAGGAGAGGTTTAGCTGAAGATAATCTTACATAGATACTAAAACCAAAAACTAAACTCACTGCCACCAAGTCGATTTCGACTCATAGCAACCCCCTTTTGGTTTCGGAGTTGGTAAATCTTTATGAGGAGCTCTGGTAGCATAGTGTCTAAGACTGCTAAACAGAAGGCTGGAAGCTCAAACCCACCAGCCACTCCTCAGAAGGAAAGTTGGGCAATCTATTTCCATAGTGATACCACCTTGGAAACCCAAGAAGTGGTTGCTATGTGTTGGGTCCAACTCCACAGCACATAACACAACACAAATCTTTATGGAAGTAGATTGCCCTTCTGCTCTGGCTAGCAGTCAAGTGCCTTAGGCACTATGCCACCAGAGCTCCTTAAAATAAGATACTAGTGATACAAAATTAGCCATACTCATTATAGAAGCAACAGATGTCAGAGCTGGAGTAACCTCTCAGAGACAACCAAACAACTTGAGAGAGAGAATCACCAGGCATGCTGACTCAGGACAATAGTACTGGGTGACACCAAGCTCAGTTGGCACAACATAGTACATGAAAATCTTGTTCTACAACCTACTTTGGTGTGTAGCAACTGAGGTATTAAGAGCTTTTGAGCAGCCATGTAAGATGCAACTCTTGGTCTCCTCTTATCTGAACAAAGAAGAGTGAAGAAAATCAAAGCCATTTGGAAACAATTAGTCCAAGGATATGATGGACCTCGAGACCAGAAGAACTAGATGGTGTCCAGCTACCAATGCCAACCACTCGGGAAGGGATCAAAACTGAAGATTCTGAATAAAGTGGCAGAAAAAATGTAGAACAAAATTAAAAAATGCAAAAATGGGCAGTATTACTGGTCAAATAGAGTCTGGTGGAACCTCCAAGACTATGGCCCCAGGATACCCTTTGGGCCTAGGATTGGACTCACTCCCAAGGATTGGCTCTCAGCCCAACAGTAGAAAGACTTACAATGCAGGAACACCCACCCCAGGGTGATGTACCCACCTACTCTAGGGAGACACACCCCTTAGAGCAATTGGCCATGTGGCACCAGAGGGGCAGCATTCACATGGAGGAAAAGCTAGACAGACAGGAGTGCACAGTTAAGGGCAGCACAGGGAGGAGGTGATCACAGGGATGGGAGGGGAGGAGAGTACGTTATAGTCAGGGATGGTAATCAGGGTATGAAATCAAATGTACACAAACTGTTGAATATAAAACAAATTTTCTTCTGTAAATTTGCACCCAAACCACAATTGAAAAAAAAAAAAAAAAGATCGTAGTGCCTAAGGCATTTGATGGCTAACCAGAAGGCTAACAGTTCAAACCCACCAGCCACTCGTCAGAAGGAAGATTGGGCAATCTACTACCATAGTGATACCACCTCAGAAACCCAAGGAGGGGTCACTATGAGTCAGATCTGACTCTAACAGTGAGTTTAGGATATATTGTATTATTCCATGTATCTCTCTACATTATAACATAGATTATTATAACATAATGTGTCTGTCTGTTCTGTGTACCCACCTACCCATCTATCCATCTACCTATCTAACGTATAGTGACAGAAATAAGATGTAAGAATAAGAAATAAGATCAGTAGTTGCTTGAGAATAAGGATGAGGAGGGAATAGAAGGGGAGAAGCAAGAATTACAAAGGACTCAAGGAAAATTTGGGGGATAACAGATATGCTCATTCTCTGGATTGTGGTGATGGTTGCATGCATGCAAACATTGGTCAAAATCTATTAATTATACACTATAAAAATGTGTAGTTTATTGTATATCAACTGTACTTTAAAAATAAATAAATAAATGAAGCTATTTGTCAAAAAAGTAATGAGCCTTTTCTGCCACCAAGTCAATGGGAAACCAAGGATAGGTTTTAAAAAAGGACCTTTGAACAGGCCCACCTTGCTGCAGGAGGGATCCGGATCTGCAGAGGACAGGCCTGAGCATGCACCTGATTAGAAAGCTACTGCTGGGAGGACAGGTGCTGACAGCTAGCAAAGTTATGGAGAAGAGGGAGCCCTACCCTAGTGGTGCTTAACCCATAGAATTCACAGGAATTGGTGGCTAGAAGAGTGTTCAGCACAGATGGGCATATACTGGCCACACTCAGGAGAATGTGTTGGGAGAAACAAGCATGGCAGAGGGATGATATTAGAATTATTATTTAAAACTTTCCTAGGAAAGCCTGCAGATGAAATACATAAACTTTGGAATTTTTCTCAATAAATATTTTTCCTGAACACACCAAAACTAAAAACAGGTTTATCTTTAAAAAAAAATAATAATAACAAAGTAAAACAAAGGTGTAATAAGTTGGCTAGAAGTTTTTTATTTTGTTTTTACCAATTCAACTTTTTTACAGGTGTACAACTTAACTTATTGATAGTAATTAAGTAATTGGCTATTGCAAAAATGGCAAGGAAGCCACATGTTCTGACCTCCTCTAACCCCACGAAAAGAAGACAGGATTACCAGCAGTAACCCAAGGCCTATTCCTGCAAGGCCAGACATGCTGCCTCCCTCCAGCCCTTTCACCAACCGTTCCTCCCAAAGCACCCACCACCTCTCTCCTGGGTTCAATAATTCGCTGCAGTGACCACACAGACTCACAGATTATGGGGTTTATTAGGGAAGCACCACAGGCTACAATTCAGGTTCAGGAAAAATGCTCAGGCTCTCTCCCAGCCCACCATCCCTCAGCCAACAGTCTCTCACAGTCTCTCCCCCAGCAGTGCTGATCCCTCGGTGTCTCACTCAGTGATGCGTGTCTCTTGTGTCTCTTTCCCAGCAGCACGTGTCTCTTTCAGGGGCGCATGTCTCTTTCGGTGGCACGTCTTCCTCAACCAGCAGTCAGAGAGAGTTTTGCCTCTAGGAGGCCTCCTTTTGAGCCCGGCAGGGTGGTCAAACTAGCCAATTATAGCATCAGAACGCTAAGCACCTGAGAGAGAGTGGGCACCTCCCACAACATTGTTTTGTGCCACGCCCAACAGAAATACTCCAGGTGGACAACTTCAGCAATCAGGAGCTCCTCAGTTGCTCATAGAAAATCCCACCTTGGAGTTTACAAAGACTTATGGGTAGAAAAGCCACACAAAGTAATTTACTACACTGCAGCTATACAACCCTACTTTTAATCAGTACAATTTTTCCAGCACAACTAACCCTCTTTGTCCACCTCCTTCCCAACCCTGGCAACCACTAACATACTTTGGTCTCTATACATTTGTCTCCTAAGGCATTTGCCTGCTAACCAGAAGGCTGGCAGTTCAAACCCACCAGCCACTCCTCAGAAGGAAGACTGGGCAATCTACTTCCATCAAGATAGTGCCTCAGAAACCCAAGGAGGGGTCAAATCAACTTGACGGCAGGAATTTGGTCTGTTTGTTTTTTGTCTTTTTCTATAAGTGAGGTCGTATTATATGTGTCCTTCTGTGATAGACTTATTTCACTCAGAATAATGTCTCCAAGCTCCATCCATATTGTAGCAGGTATCAAGATTTCATTTCTCCTACTGCTGAGTAGTAGTCCATTGCATATATGTAACAAATTTTGTTTCTCCACTTATCTGCTGATGAGTACTTAGGTCTTTTAGCTATTGTGAATAGTGCTGCAGTGAACACTGTTGTAAAAATCTGTTTGAGTCTCTGCTTTCAAGTTTGGCTAAAGTTTTTAATCACAACTTCTTAAAATGTGGCCTTGGAAAAACTGCTTTATTTTCAGTATTTTACCCAAAAAGGAAAATCATGTTTTCCTGTGTAAGCCTAAATGTTCACCCACTGCCTGCTCTGCACAGCCTCGACCTATATGTCTTTAATGTCCTTACCTCTTCCTCTATGTCATAAACTCTCCTCATCTGCAGGGTGTACAGCAATATCATCTTCCCAGTGGAAGCCCTGTGGGCAGCAGCTAGCAATTACTGAACGATTGTATTCTAGGTCAGGGTCCCTGGGCTGTGCTGGACATGGTCTCCATCACACTGATGTTATTAAATAAGTAAATGTCAGCATATCTTAAGCCCCTGTCAATGTTGTAAGGAGTTTTGGTGGCACAGTGGTTAAAGCATTCAGCTACTAACCAAAAGGTTGGCAGTTTAAACCCACCAGCCACCTCATGGGAGAAAGGTGAGGCTGTCTGTTTCCATAATTATAGCCTTAGAAACCCTATGGGGCAGTTCCACTCTGCCCTAGTAGTAGTGTTGCTATGAGTTGGAATCAACTTGATGGCAGTGGGTTTGGTTTTATTTGATTTTGTCAATGTCATGGCCACAGTATACCCCTAGTTGGTACCCTATATTACCTCACTATGTCCCAGCATACCCATCCCACCTTCTGCCTCCATGTCACCTTTCCTCGGTACCTATGAGCCATAGTCCATGCACTTCACAGCCAAGCCAACCCCATTCACAATATGCCACCAGACAGCAGGAAAGATTCCCTTGCGCTCAAACTCAAAGTACATTTCCCCTGGAGAAGAAGCTGAGATTTCAGTTATTAGAGGCATTATTTCTATGCATTGGGGCACTCTTTCAGTTGGCGGCTTATCTTTTTATCCAGTCCCCTCCCCCACCCCTCCCTCTCCAGGTTCTGAATGCACATCTTATTAGTTATCAGCCAGTAAAATCCAAGGTTGAGTTCCAGCTGGAGGGATAGGTCTGGCCTCTGCCTAGTCATGCTAAGCCCTGCTATTCAGAACACAGCCAGAAACGAAGGACATTACAGGGCTCTGCATTAAGGGAGGCCAAATGGCCAGAGTAACCTCCATGGTTCCTGGAGCCAGCAGGCCAGTTAGAGCTACCCACACACTAGGAAGGCAAATGGTAAAGACAGGACAAATGTACTTTTAAAAATAGACTTAGAGGGTGGGGCAAGATGGCGGACTAGGCAGAAGGATTGCACAGACCCTC
>NW_006921708.1:1964952-1975651 GCF_000298275.1 Orycteropus afer afer | reverse complement strand
GAATTTACTCTGTAAATCTTCACCCAAATCCTAATAATAAATAAATAAATAAATAAATAAAATTAAAAATAGACTTAACTCCATTCAGAGCTTCATGGTTTAAAACAAGGGGTGGCAAACTATGGCCAATAGATCATCTCCCTTTGCTGTAAAGTTTTATTGGAACACAGTGTGCTCATCTGCTTATATATTTGTGGTTATTTTCATGTTTCAATGACAGCATTGGGTTTTTGTGACTGAGATCACATGGCCCACAAGGTCTACAAAATTTACTAACTGGTCCCTCATAGAACAAGTTTGCCAACCCCTCATCAAGAACTACCCTTAGAGCTAGAAGAAGTGGCCACTAAGCAGCCAGGGGTTTTCGAAGTAACTGATCCTCTCCAACTCTCACTCTCCTCCTCTTGATGTGGGGGTAATATCTCCATCCTGAAACAAGTGCTGTAACACAAACAGTTGCCCACATGTCGGAGGTAACTGAAGAATAGAATCTCTCAAATATGAACTCATGCCAGCTCATTCTCAGGTTTTCATGAGTTGAAGACACTTTCTGCCACCAAATAACACCAAGGGAATAATGGAACTACCTCTAGTCAAATGCACAAACTTGCAAGGGAATGCAGATATCATGTATATACACAAATATACATACACACACTCATAAATATACACATAACATTTACACTGATGCACTCATACAAACACACACTCATACCTGTATATTCACACATTTTTTACATATACACAAACTTACATATTCACTTACACACATAAATGCATGCTTACTCACACATATATACATATGCTTATATATACACACATATTTGTACTCATACACACATATGTTTATACAGACATACTCATATATACATACAAACCAAAAAACCAAACTCACTGCTATCAAGTCAGATCCAACTCATAGCAACCCCTCCTTGGGTTTCCGAGGGGGTATCACTATGGAAGTAGATTGCTCTATCATCCTTCTGAAGAGTGGCTCGTGGGTTTGAACCGCCAGCCTTCTGGTTAGTAGTCAAATGCCTTAGGCACTATATACACACATATACATATATTCACATACATGTATACAATACATAAATCCATGTATATACATATTCACAGATATATGTATACACATGTGTGTACTCATGCATATCACATACACATGTGTATATATGTGCATATAGACTCACACGTACATTCATGCACACATTCATATATATATACTCATACATATTTATATAATCACACACATGTATATGCATTTACATATTCATGTATACACACTCAAACATACTTAATACTCACATACTCATACATACATACATATACACACTCTCACATATATACACATACTATAAACACACACATACAAATACATATACATATATGTATATATACTAACATAAACATATACACATAAATACACAAATACATATAAATACTACATACACAAATACATGTACATGTGAACACACACCCCTCAAAACCTCTCTCTCAATCCATTTTACCTACTATGCCTTTCCAACTTTGTGCATCACCCGGTTTTCTGAAGCATGTATACCATTCTTTATAAAACTATTTAATACTGCCTTCCAAACATGAGAAGGTGTCCTGGTTTAAGAATTCAAGTATAAATGAAAAAGGAAAGTCTTAAGTACAGAGAAGAAATTTGGAACAATAAAACACTTTGAGGGAAATGAAGAGAACATATGCTATCTTCCATAACAGCTCTAGGCACCCCCCCATCACACACCTTGAATGATGCCCTGAGAATAAACAAATACACACTGGGGTCACATGAAGATGAGTATCTACAAGACACCTGCTCTGGGTTGGAGTGACATGCCAAGAGCAGCAGGTGGGCCTGCATGCCATCCACAACCTCTCATATGAGCCACATTGGCAGCTTTGTCACAAGGAGAAGCTAGGAAGATGGCAGAGCCAGATGCTACTTTAGGCCAATGAAGAAGGAAGGGACTCAGCCACAGCACACAGCCACCCCTCTGAGGGCATAGTACATGGTCTTTTATTTCTTCCTTAGCTGCAGCACCAGCTCCAGTCCACATGTTTTCCTGCAAGTGCCCTCACCTCTCCCCAGCACCAGTGTGTTGGTCTCCTCATTCCTGAAGTCTGGGAAGGTGGGGAGAGTACTGTGCCTCCTCTAATTTACACAGAATTAGAGAGGCTGGGCCATGAACTGGCCTAAGAGCTGCCACTTACTGCCTCTTAGAACCCACTATAGTCTTTAATAAGCCAGTTATTTCAAAGTCCTTAGAACACAACCCCAGATAAAATCCCAGCCAACAGCAGCATCAACTGCTAGCTCTCTGAGTGGCCACATGGTCATTCAGCCAGGCCAGACTCTGGATGAGGTCGAACAGAGAACTGCTGAGCCCAGTCAACCCATAGAGCCACAAAATAGAATAAGCTGTGGTTTTAAGCTACTGAATTGTGGAATCATTTGTTACACAGCTGTAGGTAAACAAAACACCTTTCTTTCTCCTATTCTCTGTAACTCAGAAATTTTCACACTTGAACATACCCAGATCTACTGCATGACCTTTTGCCCAGGAAAAATATGATATTTTCTAGAGAATTTTTTCCTTTACTGAGTAGCATAGTGCCTAAGGCACTTGACTGCTAACCAGAAGGCTGGCGATTCAAACCCACCAGCCACTCCTCGGAAGGAAGATGAGGCAATCTACTTCTGTAGTGATACTGCCTTGGAAACCCAAGGAGGGGTCTCTATGAGTCAGGTCCGACTCCACGGCACATAACAACAACAACAAAGGAATTTAAGGTATTTAAAACTCTGAAGTTTAAAGTATTTAAAACTCTGAAGTTTTAAATACCTTAAACTGATTGAAGAGTCGATGCTTCTGAGTTGTGGTGCTGGCAAAGAATGCTGAACGTACCATGGACTACTTAAAGAACTAACATATCTATCCTGGAAAAAGTGCAGCCAGAATGCTCCTTAGAAGTGAGAATGGCCAGATTTCATCTCACCTACTTTGGTCATGCTGTCAGAAGGGACCGTTCTCTGGATAAGCATGTCATGCTTGGTAAAGTGGAAGGTCAACGAAAGAGGGTAAGGCCCTCAACAAGAGGGATTGACACAATGGCTACAATAATTGGCTCAGGTATAGCAGGGATCATGGAGCTGATGCAGGACTGGGCAGTATTTCATTGTGCTGTATATAGGGGCTTTGAGTCAGATATGACTCAACAGCACCTAACAATAACAAAACTGTGATAGAATTTTCATTCCATTTGTCCTTGGTGTATGCATGTATGTATTACTTAGGAAATTGTAAAAAGTCTAGAGTCTTCTGCTCCACCAATATTTTTCCATAAGTGCTATTACTTTTATTGTGGGAAATTTCAAAATATGGTGATTTATCAGAACATTTACCCTGTGCTGGAAAAGAAGTAAAAGAGTTGACACAAACTGCATTCACATCCCCAGACTGTGTGAACTTGGAAAACCGCTTCAACTTCCCTGATCCCAGTCTCCATGTGTTTAGTGTTCACCATGCAGATAATGAGCCTTTCTCACTGTGAGACTAGCATACATTCTCAGTGGTATACATGCTTATCCCTGCATAGTATACAGAGTCAACATTCAAAAATGCCATGCTTTCTCCTCTTCCCCAAATCAGCTTCTCACCCAAATCCAAAACCAAACCAAACTCACTGCCCTCAAGTCGATTCTGCCTCATAGTGATCCCGTTTGGGTTTTCAAGGCGGTCAATCTTTATGGAAGTAGATTGCCCAGTCTTCCTTCTGAGGAGTGGCTGTTGGGTTTGAACTGCCAGCCTTCTGGTTAGCAGTCAAATGCCTTAGGCACTATACCACCAGAGCTTTTGCAAATGCTGGGCAAATTCCCCAGGGGCTTGCTCTTCTAAAGTACTGAGGGAATCTTCAAACCCAATTGAAAGTTATTAATTAAAAAATGAAATTCTATCCCCAAAATACTTCTTATGAAGCTTCCTAAACTGTTAATTATGTCTTGGTTTTACTTCTTAAATAATAAGTATTTTATGGGGAAAAGTATTCAAAAACAACAATGTCAGTCGCAAAAACATGGAGCTGACCTCAGCTGCTGATGGTTTTCAGTCCTGCTGTGTAACAAATGTAGATACAACTAAATTATGCTATGGTTTAGTCACAGGCCCTGGAATGTGCACCTAATTTTTGGGCCTTCCCTCACACTGAGGAATTTATCTTCATCTTTTAGAAAAGCAGACAGTTCCAAGTATAAGTTCTATATGGTACAGGCTTTGATGCTGACATTCAAATTCTCCCTTCTGGGCCATTATTCTGGACTTTTCCTTTTCCATATCTGAACTATTACTGGGTCACTCCTTAATGATGTCCCCTTGGGTAAGAAGTCAGGTACCACCTCTCCAACCTTCTTCAGTGTATAGTCCTGGCTAGGACTCAGAGTTTGTTTTCATTTGTAATTAGAGAACTGGATCAAATGACATCTAAAGTCTTCTCCATCAAAAATCTCTCATCTCTGATGATTCTGTGAACTTGTTCTAGTGTTACGTGGGAAAAGTGCTTGGATGTTCTTGTAGCAACATATGAAAAAAAATAAAAAAATAAACTCACTGCCATTGAGTCGATTCCAACTCATAGTGATCCCCTTTGGGTTTCCAAGCAGTTAATCTTTACAGAAGTAGATTGCTCAGTCTGCCTTCCACAGAGTGTCTGGTGGGTTTGAACCACCAACCTTCTGGTTAGCAGTCAAATGCCTTACGTAATATGGCACCAGAGCTCCTTTGGAGCAACATAAATTACATAATATTCAACCTCACCCATCCCTCTCATGTCTTGTAAGATGAAAAGGGACAATTTTTCCTAAGCCTTATTGCACTTGAAGACAAGATGTCAAGTGGGAGACTGGGAGCACAAAGAACTGAAGAACAATTAATTCACAGTCAGTCATTTCACTCAAGAGCAGTGGTCAACCAAGGAGTGGTTGTAACAGCAATCAGCTGAGAATGGGCAGTAAAGGGGACAGTGGCTGAGAGGCACTGTCTGGAGACACACACAAAGCACAACTAAACTAACTAAAGCCCTGCTGTTTAGAACCACCATGCACGTGGCAGAGGCATCAGTGGTGAAATATCTAAGAGTATGGAGACTATAGATGTTGTGACAGTAAAGGCTGTGTGCCAGCCCAATTGGCAGGGCCATGGTTTTGAATGGCTTGGCAGCTGTATGTAGTTATTACACATGATGAGAATGTAATCATCACCATGGTGGAATCTGCTGTGAGCCGCTAATTACTGGCCTTTGGGTTGTGCCCTGCTCCCAGTATACATAGAGAAGTTTTGAAGAAGGTCTCTAGCTTTTTGGTACATTTAGGTCCTGGATTTGGCCAAGTCTCCAGTTCCTGGACTTGAATCAGTGGCCTGCCATGTTACCTGCTGATCGTAGTATTGTGCTGTTTTACTTGCCAACCCTGGGTTCATCAGCCTCTGAAGCCAGTAGCTGCATGAGTCAGAAGAAGCCTCCAGCTCCAGAGGACCTGGAACAACAGGCAGAGCTGAAGCCCAACGTCAGGCACTAGAGCCGGCACTCTGAATTCAGACTTCTAGCCTCCTAAACTGTAAAAGAATAAATTCCTGTTTGTTAAAGCCATCCACTTGTGGTATGTGCTGCTATAACTAGAGATCTAAGACACAGAAGTAGAGATTAAATGCTTGTACACAAATGAATGTCTGCACACATATAAATGCCTGAACATACAAATGATGAACTCTTTCCATGTTCTGGGCCTTGCACACTGAAAAACTGCTCTCTAGGCAAGAAACACACAATAGGCTGTACATCACAAAGGAAGAACAGGATCCTGAGAAGGAAACTCTGACGGAACACATGATATAGTCTGAGTTTCAGGGAAGGTAAGCTGAGCAGGAGCCACTGGGACTAAATCCTGGAAACTGGGTCCAGATTACCCTCATGTCTTAATTTTCTATTCTTTGTAACAAGTTACCACAAACAGCACCTTAAAACATCCCCTACTTATGAGCTCACAATTCTGTGGGTCAGAACTCCAGCGTGGTTCATCTGGGTTCTCTGTTCTAGGTCTCACAGGACAAAATCAAGGCAGTGGCCAGGCTAGGCCCTTACTCAAGGCTATAAGGAAGAATCTGCTTCCAGAATCCCTCAGGTTGTTGGCAGAATCCAGTTCCTTGTGGCAGCAGGACTGTGTTCCCATCTCTTGCTGGCTATCAGCCAGGACCCTCTCTTGCTCCTTGGCATGTAACATCCTCCATTTCAAACCAGCAATAGTGCCCCGAATGCCCCTTTTGCTTCAAGTCTCTGACTTCCCCTTCTGCCACCAGTGGAGAAAATACTCTGCTTATCAAGGGCTCAGCTGATGGGATCAGGCCCACCCAGACAAAGTTCCAATTGGAGGTCACTTGACTTGGGCTTTAGTCACATCTGCAAAATCTTTCACAGCCACACCTACCTCAGGGTCTAATTCAACAGACAGGGGATGGGAATTTGGGGATTTTAATTTTAGGATTCTGCTTGCCGTACATGGTAATTTAGGGGAAGAAAAAGAGAGAAGGAATTTTCCAGGCACAAAAAACACATGAAAAGTCAAAGAAGAGTGAGTGTAGTTTAAGAAGAAAATCTATCAATTGTGTAAAATTATACTGAAAATGAGGTCAGATGAAGACTGAAGCCTGAGGGTCATTTACACTGAAAAGGCCCTCTCAGTCCTCTCAATAGAGACAGACTTCCTCTTGCCCCTCTTCTCTAAGAAGCCATCCCATTCTTCTAGTCCCTCATCTATAGCCAAGAGGCTTGTGGAGTCATGCCTCCTGCAAAGCTAGGGAGCTTTGTGGCCTACTGCCAACACCATGGCATACCTGATTGTGTTCTAACTGCCTCTGAGCCACCCTGCACATTAGAAGTCAGGCTTCCTGGTGTCCATTCCATTTGTGAGCTTAATTGGCCACCTTACAGCCAAGAGCACTGAGAACAGGTTATAACCTCCTTCCTAGGATGGCTCTTTGGAGATCTGAACCTGTGGCCCAGTTCTGCTGGCCTCCTCTCCCAGATTTACCCTTATTCCCCATAGTTACCCTGATTCAGCAATCCACTACTGGCCTCACTGCATCCTACTTGTCCAGTCTGCCTTCCCTCCACCCCAGGCTGAGCTGTGCTTTCTTACCTTGCCACTCAGCAAGGCTCACAACCATAGTCCTGAGCTTACATTCCACTTCAGTTCAAGTCATCTGTTTACCAATTCTGTGTTCACTGGGGTCCTGGCCAGACCCCCTGGCCATCAAATTAGGAATGTATACCTCACCTTTCCCTATACTCTGCCTTTGCCTGTGTTTTTCCTGTACTTGCAGAAGCCCTCTTCCCCAATTTCCACACCCACTCAGGGAACATAACAACAGCAACACCACCACCACTCAGGGAAATCTTACCAGTTCTCGAGGTCTGATTTGTCTGTCATCCTATCCATGCACCACTCACTTCCTGAGCAAAAACTGTGTGTCAGACATGGATCAGCAGAAAAAGTAGCACGCATGGCTCTGGTTCACAACCCTCGCCCTTCTCTGCCCTTCCACATATTTGGTTGTACACCCCTTCTTAGAGCCCTACATTGACCTTTCCATAGACATGTCTACACACTTCAGGGATTACAGCTCCCAAAATTTCAGTTCTGTGTTTTCCACAAACAACTGTCAAACATTAAATAATCAGAATGAAGAGACTCAATGTTCCTTTTAAAGCTGGTCCTCAGTCCCCACTGAGGGTGTTGTATGATGTGGTTCCTTCAAACAAACACTGGTTTGTATAGTTCACTGTAGCCCACAACAGTGCTCATGGTGCTGGGATGCCAGTAAGGTAAGCAGTCAGGACAAGCTAACCTTCTTGCCCTGCTGTGCCCACTCCTTAACATGCTGCTGGTGCAAGGGACACATAAAGGCAGGAGACTTCACAATGTCACCAGATTGCCTGGGGAGTCTTATGGGGCATCAGAAGGGCTGGGGTGGGAACCCAGCTTCCCCACTGACCTTCTCAGCTCCCTCTCCTCAGGAGCAGAGATGCTGATCCAGAGCCACTGGGAAGACAAACCAGATGCAGTAGAAGTGTTCACCCTTATCCTGTCTGCAGCATATGTTCATATTGAGCTATAAGAAAAGCTGCCTCACCCAGAAGCCTCCAAAACCAAGAAGCTTCCTCATGAAAGGTAGGAGGAGCAGCAGGCACTGGAAAGTCCAGACTCCAAATCTGTATGAGCCCTCCACCTTCACATACAGAAGAGTCATCCACACTCTTACATCTGGCAAGAGGCTGGAATCTCCCCTATGGAGGCTTTACTGGGAAGAGAGACTGATAGTGGTCATGGCTACAGAGGCAAAGAATATACCTACATCCTTCACAACCTCCTTATGTCTCACCTGAATCCCACCAAGGATTACCCACCCAAATACCTTCACCTCAGCATGGGGAGGAAAGCTGAATATGGGCTCTTGTTAAAAGAGTATCACAGCAACAGGTCAAGAGGGAAAATCCAAATGGCCAAACTCAGAAGGCTGCAAGGTCATCTGATGACAGCCAGCCCAGAAGAGGCATGCCATAATGAAGAATGGACATTCTCAACAGACATTCAACTCTAACCTTTCTTAAACAGGGTCCACAGAACCTTGGCCCAAGGCATCTATAAGAAAGGGCCATATAAAACAATCCAGGTAGAAAGTAAGCAGCATCCTACAGCCAGACCTCTCAGGCCCTTAATGTCCCACGTGGAATCTCCTAAAGGCAGTTAGAGCCCTCCTATCTCCCACTCTTGCCTTCCTCCCATTTTGCCATTCCTTAATTTCACTTACCCCATGTTTCTGCAGCCAATGACTGAGTACTTTTCAACTTTCAACCAGTCCACTAAGCCTCTGCCAATTAAAGCCAACCTCAGACAATTTGATTGCCACTTAGCTCAGCCTGTGGGGTCTCATACAAATCTGGGCCTGGGATCCCATGCCCTTCCTGGGAGGGCTGGCTAAGTCCTGTAATGTCCAGAGAAACCCCAGGACTCTACCTTGATACAGCCATCACCAGCCAGGAATCCTCTGCTCAACTTTTCTTCATCAGTGGAACATTATTATTTCTCCTAAGACATTTCTATAATGGCCACTTCCTCTGGGAAAGGTCTGATTCACCTTAACAGAGTTTATGCTTCCTCCTAACAACCATCCACAATGGGCCCTCCTCTGCCCCTACCTCAAGACTGAGCAAGATGAACCTGGATTCATCTCCTTGTGTTTCTCTCTATGTCCACAAGGCAGAGGAGGCAGGCACTAGCAGTCTAGTAGAGCCCAAGGAAGCAAGCAAGGAAAAAAGCCTTGGATCCCAGCATTATCCTGCAGTCCTGAGGTGCCCAGCCACACCACTCCTTTTACTTTACCCCTTCCTATGTATAGAAGGCTTCCAGGAGCCTTCATAGCAGTGTTCCAGTCTTCCAGGGTAAACCTGCCTGACTGCCTGGCCCAATGTCTTACAGAAGCTCACACAACTTCAAGAATGAGGAGACATTTCTGCCACTATTATATTTTGATTTAATTATTCTTATAAGCAATAAAAGTAGTTTCAAATATCTCCAAGGGTAACAAAGTAAACAAAGGGCAGGACCCTGAAATCACCTGGTAACTATGCTCACTGAGATGGACAACTCCAGAAACTCCAATACTGTCAGAAGGTCAGCCTATTGTGCAGCTTTGGCAAAACCCCAACATCCCTGGTTTTCACTGTACTGTAAGGCCAGCAAGTGCTAGGGAGGAGAGGCAGCTGGTGGCCCCCCAGGCCATGTGTCCAGTGTGGTTAGATTCCAAGAGTTCAGACTATTCTGGAGAGGGTACCCTTCAGAGGCCTCTTTAGACCCAAAAGTGGGCCCCACATGGGGAATGCAGGGACCACACAGCCAAGAGAGTGTATGCTTCAGGCTCTGCTTGCTTGTCTCAGTGAAACACAGGGCATTGAGTCAAGTTCCCTTAAGTTGCCTTTGCACTCGGTTTTTGGGAAATTGACTTTAGAGGATTTTCCATAATTCAAAGCCCGAAGGCACCCTTCTGACTTAAGGAGCCCACTTGTAACTGACAAAGGAACATGTGAAGTGGCTTATAAAAGCCCTACAACACAGAGGCTTACATGGGCTTTCTAGTTGGAGAGAAGAACATCTGTTCTCATGAGGGTAAGTATGCCCCCTTGGGCATGGAATTTCTGTGCCCCTCCCAGTCTTCACCCTATGTGTCTCTGTGAACCTATGGAACCTAATGACACTCTATGTGTCCTTTCTGGTTATGACAAGTTGGTATGGTATATTACCCATGACTCTGTGAGCCATTGCAGTGAATTATGGAACCACAGGGGCACTGAGAGTCAGCAGAAGCTGGCATCTGATGGGATTTGCCCATATCGTATCCCTTGCTTAGCACACACATCATGCCCCATTGAAGCTAAAGCTGTTAGAGACAGCCTGTCCTGGTGCACATGCCACATGGTATAGAGCCCAGAAGAACCTTTAATATCTAGGCAGTCTCCAAATGGGACCTTCTAAAAATTAAGCATTTATGTACATCAAAAGACTTCACCAAAAGAATAAAAAGAGAACTGCAAAAACGGCAAGGAGGCCACATGTTCTGACCTCCTCTAATCTCACAAGAGGAAG
>NW_006921708.1:1955908-1962296 GCF_000298275.1 Orycteropus afer afer | reverse complement strand
TATATAATGGGCAGAGGACATAAACAGAAACTTCACTGAAGAAGACAACATTCGGGCAGCTAACAAATACATCATTAGCCATTAGAGAGATGCACATCAACATGAGATATCATCTCACCCCAACATTAATAGCAAAGTTCAAAGCAAGAGAAAACAGAAAATGCTAGTGAGGGTATGGAGACACCGGAACTCTCACACACTGATGATGGGATTACAAAAGGATATAACCACTGGGGAAAGCAGAACAGCACTTCCTTAAAAAGTTGGAAATACAAACACTACATGATCCAGCAATCTCACTATTAGGTATGTATCCTACAGCAATAAGAGTCATGACACAAACAGATATAGGCACACTCATGTTCATCACAGCAGTAGTCACAATAATAGAAAGATAGAAACAACCTAAGTGCCCATAAATGAATGAATACTACGTTCAAGCATAACAATGAATCTGTGATAGAACTCACAACATGGATGATCCTACATAGAGGGCATTACGCTGAGTAAAATGAGTCCATCACAAAAGGACAAATATTTTATGAGACTAGTATTGCAAAAAGTCAAGAAAAGGTTTGCACACAGAAAGAAATAGTTTTAGAAGTTTACCAGGGATGAGAGAGAAAGGAAGGGTAGGTAAATCATTAACTAGAGTGTAGACATGCACTAACTTGCATGAGGGGAAAGATAATATGCAATAAGGGGAGGTCAGCACAAAATGATCAAGGCAGTGGAAGACACAGGGAGGAGCACAAGAGTTAAAGGCAACAAAGGTGAATATTACTACTTACAAAATCCTGCAATGACAATAATAACAATAAGCTATAAGCGGATACATAGATAGACAATCAGTCTATCTATGATTGGGGAGGGAAGGTGAATGGGACTCTACCCATGAACATATATAGGTTTGGCAGAGGATCTCTCTACCTACATATTTACATGTGCTGAAAATATCTCCATAAATATAGTATGGCATACAGGGGGCAAAGTTATGAAAACATCTTAGTCACAACCAAACACCTTGAGGGAATGAGAGGGCTCGGGACCATAGTCTTGGGAACACTAAAGTCAAGTGACATAACATTTTCCAGAAAGAAAATGTTCTACATTCGACTTTGATGAGTAGTAGCCCAAGTCTTACAAGCTTCTGAGTTGCCATATAATATGTAACTATTGGTCTCTCCCCATATAGAGCAAAGAAGAGTGAAGAAAATCAAAGACACAATGAAACAATTAGTCCAAAGGACTAATGGACCATGTAACCCCAGCCTCCATGACTTGAGACCAAAAGAACTAGATGGTGCCCAGCTACCACTGCTGACTGCTCTGAAAAGGATCATAATAGGAGGTCCCAGGTAGAGAGGGAGAAAAATGTGGAACAAAACTCAAAATCATAAAAAATAGACCAGGCTCACTGGTCTGTTGAGGATTGGTAGAACCCCTGAGACTATGGCTCTCAGATACCCTTCAAGTTGGGAACTGAATTCACCCCTATGGCTCAGCTTTCAGCTAAATGATAGACAAGCCTATAAGGTAAACAATAATACCAGCAAAGCAAGCACTTGTTAGAACAATCAACCATACAAAAATCAGAAGGGCAGCATTTGCCCAGGGATAAAGCTAAGAAGGCAGAAAGGAATTGGAGAGGATGAAAGGAAATGATAAACACAGGGAAGAAGTAGGAAGAGTGCTGTTACACTGTGGGGATTGCAATGAATGTCACAAAACAAAATGTGCATGAATTGTTGAATAGAAAACCAATTTGCTCTGCTAATATTCACCCAAATCACAATTAAAAACTATATATATAGGCAGTCTGTCTGCCATGCACAAGGAACAACCAAGCTGGAATCTCGAAAGCTTCAGCATCCAGTGTCCCTAGCAGTAGACCCAAGAGGCAAAAAGGGGAAGCCCTGCCACAGCATTGCCTCTGCTTCAAGGGCCTTCATCCTTAATCTCTGCCCAATAAGTCCCAGTCCATTGTTGCTGCCTCTATGAAGCCTGATACGTCCTGGCTGAGATGCCTGATGTTGAGTGCTATCTGTAGTAGGGCCTCTCTGCCTTCACGGAAATGATATATCCATGGTGCTGCATCCCCTCTGAAGTTTACTTTGATTAGTCATGGATCATTCTGATCCATCATTGAGAGCATGAGTTCAAAATGAAGATGCAAGGCATGAATGCCAATTTCATCAACTTTTTAACTGTTGCAAGTCTTGTTACTTCTCTGTGCCTCAGTTTCCCCATATATACAATGGGGAAGTAGAAAGGGTTAAATGAGAAAATGTCGACAATCCCTTATTTGAAACCATGGGAGCAGGATATACAATAGAATTAAGAAATTTAGATTTGGTAAAAGTAACATGGTACATATGTCATGTACACCTATAATGTGGCCTGAGGCAGTACAACTCTCCAACCCCACAACCCAATACATGAAGATTTCTTCAGGAAAATATATGTCTGTTCACACAAGGTGAGACCAAGATTATAAATCTTCAGGTTTTTACCGTCCAGGAGTTTCAGAAAAAGTTTCTATTTTCAGAGCTTCCTGGCATTGCAGGTAAAGGGCTATGGAGCCTAAGAATGGGGCCTAGCCCATTTTACTGAGAAAACCAAACTCACTGCTATTGAGTCGGTTCCAACTCATAGCAACCCCTCCTTGGGTTTCTGAGGCAGTATCTCAATGCAAGTAGACTGCGCAATCTTCCTTCCAGGGAGTGGCTGGTGGCTTTGAACCACAGCCTTCTGGTTAGCAGTCTAATGTCTTAGGCACTTCACCACCAGAGCCCATTTTAAGGATACACAAATATTGCTATTATTGCCACTGCTGGTCTCATAACTATTAAAAAGAAAGTGCTCAGTAGATATTTCCTGAATGAACAAGAGCCTAAGAGTCCAATTAAGCCTCACTCCAACTATATGTCCTACAATAATAGACAAGCAAACAGCAGATCAGACAGGATACAGGGGTGCACTTGCTCCTGCCCATTTCTGTGAGCCAACCATTGGTCATGAGGGAGAGAAAGTGGGAGCCTATTTGCCATCCAAGATATGACGAGGAGTCTGAACCATCTGGATAGGCTGTTAAGTACAACCAGAAGAAGCTGCTGGGGGGTCCCACAAGCAAAGGGGCCCAGAGTTGGGGTACAGGCCTCACCTCTACCTTGAGCACTTCTGCAACACAAGCACAGGAAGCCTCCTTACACAAGCACTGCAGTGCTAGGGACAGAGGTGACACAGAGAGGGTTCTCAGAATACATGGGTACCATGCTCCTGAGGGATGGCAGCACAGTAGAGGAAGAAAAAAGGAAGGGGCACATGTTTGTCTCTGCACACTTGGGGGGCCACCTTCATTTCTGAGTATGGGCCATTCATAGTGCCACTAGTGATACACAGGGAGTAGTGCCCACTGATCTTCATGTTGGGATATGCTGGCTTTCCCAAGCCTTGCAGACAGGCAGTCTATCTCCCGGGTCCACCCTGGTCCATAAGCAAAGAATTTAGAGTCCTTGAACAAGTCAGCATCAGGACAAAGAGGGCTGCTAGCCAACAATGCCTGCAGTGTGTACAGGAGGGTGAGAGGTACCCATAACCCACCTGCACAACAAAGCCAGGCTCCTTGTCTCTAAAATATCTGATGCAGTTGTGTCTGCTGTGCTTACGGAAGCACTTTCTTATCTAGCAAATGTAATTCTCAGGTCTAAGGAAATGAATCAGTGAACAGTTAAGCTAAGAACAAGGGGTGATTTATAGACCTGCTGGGCAAAACTGCTTAGCAATCAGTCTACTTCACGCCTCCAATATGTGGAACCCACCTGACATACTGTTATTCCAGAAGCAATTCAAATTTAATTCCAACAAAGAAAAGCACTGTGCTTACCGTGGCTAGCTCGTCAAACTTGCCGAAGAGCTCGTTCAGGAGTTTCACCAGCTCTTGAGCCGTGCACTGGGACGCCAGACCTGTGAAGCCCACAATGTCCGCAAACAGAATGCTGTCGAGAGAAAGGGGGTGCTGGTCTGTCCCCCAACAAAAATAAACTATCCACCTAATTTTAGCCCCCTAGTTATTGCTGTAGAGTTGTACAGGTATTTATATTTACAAATCCCTTCAAAATAAACCATCTCCTCAAAGCAAGTAGAAATGAAAGCTTCATTGTTCTCATTTAACAGGTGAGAAGACTGAGGCTCAGAGATGCCCCGAGACTTGACCACAGAGGAAGCAGATGCAGGAATCATTGAGAGCCACATGGACCCACTACCCACTCTGCAGGAAACCTTTCACTGCTCTCTTCCTGGTAACCATGCAACAGAGGGGGAACAGCAGCTTGTGCTGAGCAAGGTGATGAGTTTTAATAAGTTTGTGGGCCCCTCCAAACTCCCTTCTTTTACTTCTACCGGCTGAGGGGAGGTACCTATGACCAAGGTACTGGGTAGGGTTTGTAAGAGCCTCAAAATGGAGGGAAGTAGAGACGTTATCCACCTGTGCTGAGGGAGGAAACACACTTCTCTGTGTTGAAGCCTATACATGTTGAGATGTCCTTGAATGGCACAAAGAATTAAGTACTTAGCTACTAACCAAAAGGCTACAAGTTTGAATCTACACAGAAGTGCCTGGGAAAAAAAAAAAAAAAAAAGAGGCCTGGAGATCTACTTCTGAAAGGTCACAGCCACTGAAAATTCTAAGGAGTGCAGGTCTATTCTGATACACATGGGGTTGCCATGAGTCAGAGTTGACTTAACTGCTACTGTTTGTTTTCTATTTTCTACAAAATGTAGGCTTAGCTTAACTACTTCTGCATCTATCCACAACTCAATTTTTCAGAGACTCTACAATTCAATTTTTCAGAGACTCCAAGATTGAAAAAGAATGCTGGTGTCATAGTGCCTAACCAGGGGGCTGACCATTCAAACCCACCAGCCACTTCTTAGAAGAAAGGTTGAGCAATCTACTTCCATAGAGTTACCACCTCAAGGAGGGGTCACTATGAGTTGAATCAACTCAATGGCAGTGAGTCTGAGTCTATAGTTGTTTCTTCTTATAAAATTAAAACATGCTTATTACAGAATATTTAGAAGTTGAAGAAAAAAATCAACATGATTTTGTCTTTAAAATACATCTTAAAATGTGCTAGAACAATCCCCAATTATTTATTCAGCCTCATTCGAAGTGTTCTTGGATTTTCTCTGACTTTGGGACTTCCTGAGCTTAGACTACCTCCTATAACTCCTTATATGAAGTCAACAATTGCCAGTTAGGAAGGAAAAGGGCCATCCTTGCCTGCAACAAAAGAGGTTGCAAAATATGTCTCCCCTTTCATCTGATACATTAGACTAGCCAGACATTTCTACAAACTTGACCCTCTTTTCTTATCCTATACTATTTCACCACCCACAGGGTAAAGGGTTCCATTCTACTTGAACGTAGCAGGCAGCATGAAGCCAGCCAACAGAATGGCATCAGGAGCTCACAGCCTTCTGTGACTGCTTGGGTCCACAGTCCTGAGCAAGGAAGTGAGCAACAGGAGTTTTATAGGGCCTAACTTTGTATCAAGGAACCCTGGTGGTACAATGGTTAAAAGCTCAGTTGTCAACCAAAAGGTCAGAAGTTCAAACCTATCAGCTACTCCACAGGAGAAAAGACCTGGCAATCTATTCCTGTAAAGATTGAAGCCTGGAAATCCTATGGGGCAGTTCTACTCTGTCATATCGTGTGACTTGATAGCACACAACAACAAGCTTGTATCAGCTTTCTGATTTCTTTACTCTGGACTTACCTTCAAAGTTCACTATCAGTTAATTAACCCAACTTCTTGATGCTCTACCAGTGTGCCAACTACTGTGTTAGGTACTGATGCTGAGAAGAACAGAGACACAACACCTGGATGAGAATAGCTCATGGTCTACCCAGCTGCCATCAAGTCAACTCCAATTCATGGTGACCCTCCATTGACCATTTGCATTACCTTTGTCCAGTGGAGTGAAAAACCCAGGTGCAGTTGAGTCAATCCCAATGTGATACAAACAGTTAACATGCACAATTGCTGACTGAAAGGCAGGAGGTTCAAGTGCACTCAGAAGCACCTCAGAAGAAAGGCCTAGCAATTTATTAGATCTACTAGTGTCAGAAAAGCAGCCACTGAAAACCCTATAAAGCAAAGTTCTACTCTGACAAACAGGGGTTGCATTGAGTCAGAATCTATGGCAACTGGTTCTAGTGGTAAAAAAAAAACAAACCGAACTCACTGCCATCAAGTTGATTCTAACTCATAGTGACCCCTCCTTGGGTTTCTGAGGTGTTATCTCTACAGAAGTAGATTGCTCAGTCTTCCTTCCAAGGAGTGGCTGGTGGCTTTGAACTGCCAGCCTTCTGGTTAGTAGTCAA
>NW_006921708.1:1955300-1955808 GCF_000298275.1 Orycteropus afer afer | reverse complement strand
GAGAGCCATGACAAGAACAGATATATGCACACCCATGTTCATCGCAGCACTATTTACAATAGCCAAAAGACAGAAACAACCTAGGTGTCCATCAGCTGAGGAATGGATAACCCAACTATGGTACATACACACAATGGAATACTATGCAATGCTAAAGAATAATGTAGACTCTGCAAAACATCACATAACGTGAATGAACTTGGAGAATATTATGCTGACTGAAATAAGTCAATCACAAAAGGACAAATATTGTATTAGTCCATTATTGTATAAGTCAAGGAAAGCTTTATCTATGGAAGGAAATTTTCTTTGTTGGTTACCAGGGGTGGGAGGGGAGGGGAGGGAAGGCTGTTAGATAGATAGAGATAAGTATTGATTTGGGTGAAGAGAAGGGCAATGTACCAAATGTGAGTGACCAATATGGCACCACTGAGGATGAGAAAGACATAGGAGGGACATGGGAGGTACAGACAACAAAGATGAACCCTTTTGCACATACAGTACTGCA
>NW_006921708.1:1922643-1955200 GCF_000298275.1 Orycteropus afer afer | reverse complement strand
GTATCACTACAGAAGTAGATTGCCCAATCTTCCTTCCAAGGAGTGGCTGGTGGGTTTGAACCGCCAGCCTTCTGGTTAGCAGTCAAATGCCTTAGTCACTATGCCACCAGAGCTCCCAATGGGTTAATGTTTACATTAAAAAGAAAAAAAAAAGTCACGATCTCTCTGAGTCATAGGTTTGGGAGAGCTGAGTGTCTTCCCAAAGAATCCTGCCAGCAGCCTAAATCACTAGGGTGTGATGGGAAGGCAGGGAGACTTGTGATTTGACTACAGTGCTGCTCTGACTACTGTGAGAAAGGTCACATGGGCTCAAATCACTGAACTGCTGAGACAATGCCCTAATCACCCACCTCCTGGCCTCTCATTCCACAGGCAGAGTAAGCCCCTTTTTCTTAGAGCTTCTGCAAGGTCAACTTCTGTCACCTATAGCCAAAGACCTATTACAGAGATTCGGAAGTTCAGTGAATACTCAGCAAACCCTTAGGAGACTTTCTGAGACCTACGCATAAATATGTGACTTTAAATGAATAAAGTTGTTGTTGTTCGCTGCCACTGAGTCAGATCTGACTCATAGCAACCCCTCCTTGGGTTTCCGATGCAGTATCACTACAGAAGTAGATCACCCAATCTTCCTTCCAAGGAGTGGCTGAGGGTTTGAACTACCAGCCTTCTAGTTAGCAGTCAAATGCCTTAGTCACTGTTGTTGTTGTTATGTGCTGTCAAGTCGGACCTGACTCATAGTGACCCCTCCTTGGGTTTCCAAGGCAGTATCACTACAGAAGTAGATCACCCAATCTTCCTTCCAAGGAGTGGCTGAGGGTTTGAACTACCAGCCTTCTAGTTAGCAGTCAAATGCCTTAGTCACTGTTGTTGTTGTTATGTGCTGTCAAGTCGGACCTGACTCATAGTGACCCCTCCTTGGGTTTCCAAGGCAGTATCACTACAGAAGTAGATTGCCCCATCTTCCTTCTGATGAGTGGCTGGTGGGTTTGAACCGCCAGCCTTCTGGTTAGCAGTCAAGTGCCTTATGAGAAATATTTTCTCATATCTGGCTTCGTAATGGCATATCTTAACTCAGATCTTCATTTTCAATGATACCGACAGTGGGGGGACCTACATCCACATTCACAGCAGGCCTCTCCTTGATCAGGCCCTCACTGATCTACATGTTCTACCAGCCCTCTTCATGTACAGACATGTTGTGTTACCCCAATGACAAGTCTCAGAATGTCCTATTACATCCCCACCTGCAACTGGCCCCCTCCATGAGACTATGAGGGCTTGAAGGTGCCAACCACTATTTCTATCTCACAGCAGCTAACACAGTAGGTGTGATTTCAACATCTATTTTCTAAATAAATGAGTGAATGAATGAGTAAACTGAGTAAAGCTTAGAAGTTCAGGGTGTTGGAGTGTAATTAATTGATACTGGAAAGTTGAAAAAGAGAACTGCATGGGTGGGGGAAGAAGAATAAAGTTGAGTATTTTTCTTCCATTTTGGTAAGAAAAAAAAATTCAGACTTATTTACATCTCTAAGAACTCATTTTTTTTTTCTTTTTTGCCTTCTCTGTTCTACAAATAATAATCCATTGCAGTGCTTTTCTCTATCCACTGTCATTGAGTTCCACAAACCCTTGCTAGAAGAGATCTCATCATTTATGCTGTCCTTGACCTCCACTTGATGAGGAAAAAGTTGTTCCCCAGAGCACTCCAGCTCCTCAGTCCACACAGTTCAACATATATGAAGTACCTTTCCTATGCCAGGTCTCTGCCCTCAAGGAGCTTAACATCTAGGAGGAGAAGGCTCAGAGCAGGAGGAAAAGACACATAAGCAATTCACTGGAATGCAGTGAAGCAATAATGAAAGTGCCCAGAATTTAGCAGGCAAGAATAGCACTAGCTCTGACAATCAAAGATGGCTTCACAGATAAGATCAGGCCTGCATGAAATCTGAAGCCTACATGGTAATGACCCAAACAATGACAGAAGGAAGATTCAGAAGGGAAAATAGCCTATTTGAAATTGGGTGAGAAACACTCTAGAGATTTGTCAAACAACAAGTGACCCCAAGTTGGAACACATGGTATAAGCAGTAAGCAGCAGAGAACGAAGCTCCCAGAAAGAAAAGACCTCAGAACCCAGCCCAGGAGAGGCCACCAGGAGAGTTGGGGGAAAGAGCATCAACTCCAGTGAGATGGCCTAGATCACAGCTTTCCCGCAATGGGCCCGGGGCAACTTATCTAATCCCTTCATGTGTAAGCCCTTTCTTGTGTAAACTGGGAAGAAGACTACAGGCAGTTCCCCAGTCACAAATGTCCAACTTATGTACAACTCATAGTCACAAATCAACCTCCATAAAACCTATTACATTAAAACTCTGAGGTATATATAGTAGTTTATAATAAATGGCCACTATTTTGAGACATGCATCAAAACATTATTTTATTATTACTGTATTATTATGTTAAAGATGTTTTAGTGTATCTGGAAGTGTTTCTTTAATGTTCTTAAAAGTACACTATATACTGAGTAAAGTACACTATATACTAACATTTGACTAAGGGATGTTAGATACAAAGTATACCTAACTCTTCAGATTTACATACAAATTCAACTTAAAGACAGACTTTAGGAATGGAACTTATGAATAATCCAGGGACTACCTGTAGTGCCTATCTCACAGGGTTGTAGGATTAAATGAATTAACAAATGTAAAGCACTTAAAACAATGCTTTGCACCTAATAAAATCTCAATAATTATTTATAAGAATTTATAGGTATTATAACTCATTTGTTCATTAAATCATCCATCACATATTAATTGAGGGTGGTATATGCTAGGCACTATTCTAGGTGCTAGGGATTTAGCAGGGACTAATAGACAAGAAGTGTCATGGATTGAACTGTCTCCCCCTAAAATTTGCATCAACCTCTCTGGGCCATAATTTTCAGTGGTTTAGAAGTTATGTGATGATGTTGTGGCAGACACGTAATAATACCCCATGATGTGATCAGATATGATAAGCCAATCAGTTGTAAAAGGATTAAGATTAAGGGTGGGTTGTAACACCCTTAGTCCCATAACACCCCTGATCCCAGGTAAGGGGAGCTTCCTGGGGTGTGGCCTACAATACATTTTATTTTACAAGAGATAGAAAGAGAGAGAAGGGACCAGAGAAGTGGGGAACTATTGTGGTTGTTGTTGTTATGTGGGGTCAAGTCAGCCCCAACTCATAGCGGCCGTTCCTTGGGTTTCCAAGGCTGTATCTCTATGGACCTAGATTGCCCAACTTTCCTTCTGAGGAGTGGCTGGTGGGTTTGAATCACCAGCCTTCTGGTTACCAGAACTCCTAGGGAACTACTACCTTCAAGAGAGAAGCCAGGAGCAGAGTGCAGCCTTTGGACCCAGGGTCCCTGCACTTGTATCCTCCTAGAACAAGAGACAGAGAGAGAAAAAGTCCTCCCCTAGAGCTGGCACATTGACCTCAAAATTCTACCCTTCTGAACTGAAGGAGAATAAATTTCTGTTTGTTAAAGCGATGCACTTGTGGTATTTCTATTTTAGCAGCACAAAATGACTAAGAATTTGGTACCAACAGTGGGATGCTGCTCTAACAGATACCTAAAATGTGGAAGCAGTTTTGGAATTGGGTACTGAATAGAGGCTCGAAGAGTTTTAAGGTACATAATTGCAAATCCTTAAGGAGGTCTGGTGGGGCTGTGGTTAAGGCACTGGGCTGCTAACCAAAAGGATGGCAGTTTGAACCTACCAACCACTACAGAGGAGAAAGACAAGGCAGTCTGCTTCCATAAAGATTTACAGCCTTGGAAATCTTATGGGAGATCACTGTGAGTCAGAATCATTGGAATGGCAGTGGTATTGAATAGTAAAGGTTTAAACTGCTTGAAGAGACCATTGGTGGAATTATAAACATAAATGGCAATCCTGGTGTCAACTCAGAAGGAAGTTAGGAGGGTTGTGACACCAGAGATAGCAGAGAGACAGCAGCAGCAGAGGCATCAGAACCAACAGAACCAAGAGACTGGTGTGAGATGGAGTGGAAGACTTCTCAGCCTACAGAGCAAGAGATCTGGCATTTGGGCAGGAGGCTTCCTGGCTGAGTAGGCTGCCTTTGGGCACTAACTGGTAAAGCTGTAGAGCTTTCTAATACTTGCCAGAACAGGACAGAAGCCAAGCTGGACTTTTTGAGAGACTAAGAAAACAGGAAGCAGAAGCTGAAAAGGAAGACGGGAAGTAGAGCTGTCTTGGTCTCAAAGGGTAGGCATAGCACCTCTGGGGTCTCAAAGTGTGGAACTGCAATAGTCTCCAAGTTTTCAAAGAGTCAGATCTTCACCAACTAAGATCTGAAGTGTGGGCTGCCATATATGAGTGCCAGTGGGATGGGGCCATATCCATTGCCCAAATCTGAGGGGACAGGGCTACCACACACAAGGGGCAGGAAAACAGACCAAGGGGGTGAGGGCTCCACTCAAATGGAAAATCAGGCCACCCAAAACCAAGGGAGTAGAGTTGCCATTCCAATGGGAATGGAAGGCAGAGCTGAAGCCCAAGGTTGAGTGAGGGTCTCCACCCCAAATACCCAGAGTCTGGAGGGCACAGCCATTGCCAATATGGTCTCAAAGAACAGAGGAGTATTTTTAAGCCTTGAGAGCTAACGTCAATTGTTCTGCTGGGTTTTTTTTTTTTTTTTTTTTTTTTTTTTTTGTTAATTTGCTTGATGCTGTTATCACTTCTTTGTCTCTAATCTTCCATTTGTAATGGAAATGTCTATCTTTTGCCCATTCCACCTCTGTACTTTGGAAGCAGATAACTTGTATTCTAGATTCACAGATTGTGGTAGTTAAGTTTGTATGTCAACTTGGCTAGGCCTGGCTGAGTGCCTGGGAAGCTGCTTGTAGTCATTCCCCATGGTAAGAGTGGTAATTAAATCCATGACAGAATGTATTGGAGTAGCTTATTTACGGATATGGAAACAGTTTGGGGAATGGTTGCTAGCTTATGGCACGCTTGAACCCTGAATATAGCAGTGTTGTTGTTCAGCAGCCTGACATGCTCTGCCAATCTAATGGCCTGCCATGTGGTTTGGTAACCGGTACTGTGCCATTTTATTTGTCAAACTTGGGCTTGTTAGCCTCAGCAGCCAGTAGCTGCCTGAGTGAAGAGATGCCTCTAGCTTCAGTGGGCTGGGAGCAAGAAGCAGAGATGAAGCCCAAGGTCGAGGGGCTTTCACCCAGCCCCTAGAGCCTGGCACTTTGAATTCAGACTTCTAGCCCCCCAGACTGTAAGAGAAGAAACTCCTGTTTGTTCAAGCCATCCCATTTGTGGTATATTGTCAGAGCAGCACTAGGTAACCAAAACTGAAATGGTACCGAGAGTGGGGTGCTGTTCTGACAAATACCTAAAATGTGGAAACAGGAGTGGAGTGCATCTTTGACCCAAGACCCTGGTAGAGAGACCCTGGCATACAGCATGAGAGACAATAGAAGCAGAGCCAAGAGACCAGCATGAGAGACAGAAGGAGCACAGCCTAGAGACCAGCATGAGAGATGGCAGTAGCAGAACCCAGAGACCGGCATTAAACAGCAACAGGCTTACCAGCCCATGGAGGAGAAAGCCAGGTGCCATTGGGTAGGTGGCTTCCTGGCAGAGTGGGTTGCCTTCTGGCATTAATTGGTAGAAGAGACCAGAACAAAATGGAGTAGCAGGTTGGCCAGCCCACTGAGCAAGAAAGCTGAGTCCTTTGGGGCAGGAAGATTCCTGCCAGAGTGGGTTGCCCTGGTACATTAATCAGCAGAAGCAGAGAGACCAAGGAAATGGGAAACAGAGTTGCCTCATCCTCAAGGGTAGGACCATGGCCTTTGGGGGGTGGAACCACCACAGCCACCTTGGTTTCAAAGAGCCAGACCTTCACCAACTTGGTTCTGGAGTGGGGGGCTGCTCATTCATGTGAGCTAGTGGGATGGAGTCACAGCTGCTTCTCAAGAGTGAGGGGGTAGGGCTGCCATGTCCAAGAGGTAGAGGAATGGGGCCTGCTAAGCCAAGGGGTAAGTTTGCCACTTAGAAGAACTAGGGGACTGGAGCCACTCACTGAGAGAGATCTGTACAGATGCCAGCCAATGAAGATCGGTACAGGTGCCAATTTGACAAGGGCTGGAATTGTGGTCGTTAAGTTTGTGTGTCAACTTGGCTAGGCCTGGTTGAGTGGCCTATATGGGGAATAATGTAGTTATTCCCCCATGGCAAGAGTGGTAATTAACTCCATAGTGGAATGCATTGGAGCAGCTGAGTAGCTGCTTTAGGAATGTGGCCTGCTTCCCATATATAAGAAGCAGTTTGGGGAATGGTCTCTAGCTTATTACATGCTTGAACCCGGCATGTAGCTGCATCATTGTTCAGCAGCCTGCCATTCTCTACAAATCTTGGGACTTTCAGTGGACTTGAATTAATGACCTGCCATGTGGTTTGGTAACATCGGGACTGTCCCATTTTATTTGTCAACCTTGGGCTTGTTAGACTCAGCAGCCAGTAGCTGCCTAAGTGAAGAGATGCCTCTAGCTTCAGTGGGCCAGGAGCAAGAAGCAGAGATGAAGCCCATGCTCAAGGGACTTTCACATAGATTAAGAGGAATTTTGCCCCAAGATGGACTTTGGACTTAGAATTGATTATGACTTTTGGGATAATACAATGGACTGAAAGTGTTTAGCATGTGACGAGGACATAGATTTGGGGGGGGGGGGGACAAAGGAGCTCTGGTACCGTAGTGCCTAAGGCACTTGACTACTAACCAGAAGGCTGGCAGTTCAAACCCACCAGCCACTCCTCGGAAGGAAGATTGGGCAATCTACTTCTGCAGTGATAACGCCTTAGAAACCCAAGGAGGGGTTGCTGAGTCAGGTCCATTTTAACAGCACATAGCAACAACAACAATAAAGGGTAGAATGAGAACTAAGACAAAGCGGGGGGAAGTCAATACAGAGTAAATTCACAGTATCTAAAAGGTGTTAAGTGTAACTCTAGAGAAAATAAAGCAGGGAAGATGGATAGAGAATGTCTGTCATGTTAGCTAAGATTGCTCAGGTGCCCTTTCAGTCAAGGCCTGAAGAAGGAGAGAAAATAAGTGTGTGACACAGGGTGAAGAGGGTTTCAGGCAGAGGGAACAGCAGGGTCTGTTGTGGTGATTCTTTCTGGATATAGAATTCTTGTTTGATGGTCTTACTTCAAGAGTTTGGATATGTCATCCCACTGCCTTTGGCCTCCATGTTTTTGATAAGAATGTTGTTGTTGTTATGTAGCGTCAAGACAGACCCAACTCATAGCGACCCCTCCTTGGGTTTCCGAGGCAGTATCACTATGGAAGTAGATTGCCTCATCTTCCTTCCGAGGAGTGGCTGGTGGGTTTGAACCACCAGCCTTCTGGTTAGCAGTCAAGTGCTTTAGGCACTATGCTACCAGAGTTCCTTTTGATGAGAAATAAGTTGTTAATCATAATGAGGATCCTTTGTATATGATGAGCCACTTATCTCTTACTACTCTCAAGATTGTTTTTGTCTCTGTGGATCTCTTTCAATTTATGGTACTTGGAGTTCATTAAGCTCTTATGTCTCTAGATTAATATTTTTAATCAAATTTAGGAAGTTTCTGGTCATTATTTCTTCAAATATTCTTTCTGTCTCTTTCTCTCTCCCCTCTCCTTCTGGGAATCACATTATACATATATTGGCCCACATGATATTATCCTACAGCTCTCTGAGGCTCTGTTCATTTTTCTTTATTCCTTTTTCTTTCTGTTCCTCATACTAGACAATCTCTATTCTCAGGCTCACTAATTCTTTCTTCTGCTTGCTTAAATGTGCAGTTAAGACCCTTTAGTGAACTATTCATATAAGTTAGTGCACTATACAATTTAAAGATTTCTATTTTGTACCTTTTTATACTTTCTATTTCTTTATTCCAAGATTCATCTGTCAGTTTGTTGTACTATAGTGGCTTGTGTGTTGCTGTAATGCTGTAAGATCTGCCACTAGTATTTAAAATACCAGCAGGATCACTCAGGGTAGAGAGGTTTCAGTGAGCTCCAGACTAAGACAGGTAGTGAAATGGAAAAAGCAGTCTGAAAAAACTAGCCACTGAAAATCATATGAATGCCAGAGGAACATTGTCTGACATAGTGCTGGAAGATGAGCCCCTCAAGTCAAAATACAACTGGGGAAGAGCTGCCTCCTCAAAGTAGAGTTGATCTTAATGATATGGATGGAGTAAAGCTTTCTAGACTTTCATTCGCTGATGTGGCACAACTCAAAATGAGAAGAAACACTTGCAAATATCCTGTAATAATTGGAACTGGAATGTATCAAGTATGAATATAGGAAAACTGGAGTTGTCAAAAATGAAAGGGAGTACATAAAGATCAATATGCTAGGCATTAGTGAGCTGAAATACACTGGTACTAGCCATTTTGAATCAGACAATCATATGATCTACTATGCTGATAATGACAAATTGAAGAATAATTACATCACATTCATCACCAAAAAGGACATTTCAAGATATATCCTGAAGTACAATACAGTCAGTGATGGGATAATATCCATAAAACTATAAGGAAGATCAGATAAGACGATTAATCATTCAAATTTATGCACCAACCACTAAAGTTAAAGATGAAGAAACAAGATTTTATCAACTTCTGCAGTCTGAAATTAAGTAAACATCCAGTGAAGATGCATTGATAATTATTGACGATTGGAATGCAAAAGTTGGAAACAAAGAAGAAGCATTAGTAGTTGAAAAATATGGCCTTGGTAAAAGAAATCACACCAGAGATCACATGATAGAATTCTGCAAGACCAATGACTTATTCATGGCAAATACCTTTTTTCAACAACATAAACAGTGACTATACATGTGGACCTCACCACATGAAATACAAAGGAATGAAATCGACTACATCTGTGGAAAAATATGATGAAGAAGCCCAATCTCATCAATCAAAACAAGGCTAGGGGCCCAATGTGGAATAGACCATCAATTGTTCACATGCAAGTTTAAGTAGAGGCTGAAAAAAATTAAAACAAGTCCATGATCACTAAAATACAACCTTGACTACATTCCACTTGAATTTACAGACCATCTGAAGAACAAATTTGACTAACTGAACACGAATGACTGAAGACCAGACAAGTTGTAGGAAGATATCAAGGACATCATCCATGAAGAAAGCAAAAGGTGAGCTTACAAGCATCCATCTAGATGCAACGATGGGTCTCTCCTCGTCCTGAGCAAAGAAGAATGAAGAAAACCAAAGATTCATGGGAAGAATTAGTCCTAGTGACTAGTACACCATGTGATCTGCAGCCTATACAACTATGAGACCAGAAGAACTAGATGGTGCCCAGCTACCAATGTCAATCACTCGGAGGGGGATCTATGTAGAAGATCCTGGATAGAGAAGGAGAACAATGTGGAACAAAACTCAAAATCATTTGGAGAAAAGAAAGGGGGTTGCTGGTCTGATAGAGCCTGGTGGAACCACTGAGACTATGGCTTCTAGCTGCCCTTAAGGTCTGGAATTGAATCCACACCTGTGGCTTCCAGCCAAGCAAAAGACAGGCATAGGAGTTGAATATTTACCTGAGGTAAATACACTCCTTGGAGAGAACAATCATGAGAGAAAGAAGGGTTGTTTATGTACACAGAGACAGCTCAGGGGGCAGGGGTGCATGGAGGAATGGACAGAGGGAAGAGGTGACTGTTGGGAGGAAGTGGGAAGGGAGCTGTGTTGCATTGTGGTGAATTGTGGTCTATGTCATGAGACAAAGTGTATGTGAACTGCTGTATGGAAAGTGAATTTGCTCTGTAAATTTTCACCCAAATTACAATTAAAAAAAAAAAAAGAAGAAAGAAAACAAAAGGTGATTAAAAAGACAGGAAAGAAATTAAAAGATGAAAATCATTATCAGAAGAGACTGAAACTTGCTCTTGAATGGAGTAGCTAAAGCAAATGGAAGAAATGAGGAAGTAAAAGAGCTGATTAGACGATTGCAAAGGGCAGGTTGAGAAGACATAATAAAGTATTATAATGAAATGTGCAAAGACCTGGAGTAAGAAAATTAAAAGGGAAGAACATGTCAACTTTCGAGTTGAAAGAACTGAAGAAAAAATTCAAGCCACAAGATGCAATACTGAAGGATTCTATGCATAAAAGTTATGATACATGAGGCATCAAAACAAGATGGAAGGAATGCATAGAGTCAATGTGCCAAAAAAGAATTGGTTGAGTTCAACCATCTCAGGTGGTAGCATATGATCAAGAACCAACGGTACTGAAGGAAGAAGTTCAAGCTTTGCTAAAGGCAATGGCAAAAAACAATGCTCTAGGAATTGATGGAATACCCACTGAGATGTTTCAACAAGCAGATGCAATGCTGGAAGTGCTCACTTATTTATGCCAAGAAATTTGGAAGACAGCTACCCAGTCATTCCAAAGGAAGATGATCCAACAGCATGTGGAAATTATCAAACAACATCATTAGTATCACTTGTAAGTAAAATTTTGCTGAAAATAATTCAAAAATGTTGTAGAAATATATCAATAGAGAACTGCCAGAAACTCCAAATGGAGTCAGAAGAGGATGTGGAAATGGATTATCATTGCTTATGTCTGATGGATCTTGGCTGAAAGCAAAGATACCAGGAAGATGTTTACTTGTATTTTATTTACTATGGAAAGGCATTTGACTGTCTGGATCATAACAAATAATATAGATAACCTTGTGAAGAATGGAAATTCCAAAATATTTAACTGTGCTCATGAGCAACCTATAAATAGACCAAGAGGCAGTAGTTCTAACAGAACAAGGGGATACTGCATAGTTTAAAATCAGGAAAGGTGTACATCAGGGCTGTATACTTTCACCATACTTATTCAATCTGTGTCTTAAGTAAACAATCCGAGAAGCCTGACTAAATGAAGAACACGGCATCAGGATTGGAGGAAGACTCATTAACAACCTGTGATATACAGATGACACAACCTTGCTTGCTTAAACAGAGTAAGACTTGAAACACTTACTTAAGTACTAAATACAGCCTTCAGTATGGATTATATCTCAACATAAAGAAAACAAAAACCCTCATAACTGGACCATGAAGCAACATCATGATAAATGGGGAAAAGATTGAAGTTGTTAGTAATTTCATTTTACTTGAATCCACAATCAACACCCATGAAGCAGCAGTCAAGAAATCAAATGATGACATTGAGCAAATCTGCTGCAAAAGACCACTTTAAAGTTTTAAAGAGCAAAGATTTCACTTTGAAGACAAAGGTGCATCCGACCTAAGCCATGGTATTTTCAACAGCTTCATATGTATGTAAAAGCAGGACAATGGATAAGGAAGGCCAAAGAAACTGATGCATTTGAATTGCAGAGTTAGCAAAGAATATTGAATATACCATAAACTATCAGATAAATGAACAAATCTGTCTTGAAAGAAGTACAGATGGAATGTTTCTTAGAAGTGGAAATGGCCAGACTTAACTCTCTTGTAATTTGGTCATGTTATCAGGAGGAACCAGTCCTTCCCCAGAGAAGGATATTATGCTTGGTAAAGTCAAGGGTCAGTAACAAAGGGGAAGATCCTCAAGGAGATGAATTGAAACAATAGCTACAACAATGGGCTCAAATACGGCAAAGATTGTGAGAATGGCACAAGGCAGGCAGTGTTTTGTTTTGTTGTACACAGGGACACTATCAGTTGAAACTGACTCAATGGTACCTAACAATAAATTTCTTCATTGATCTTTTCTATATGGTGAGACACTGTTCTCATACTTTTCTTTAGTTCTTCAGACACAGTTTCCTTTAGCTTATTGAACATATTTAAAATATTTCATTTATTTTTTGTCTATTAAGTCCCAGGGAAATTTCCTATTGACTTTTTCTCCTGAATGGGTATTTTCTTCTTTGGTTTGCATATGTAATATTTTTTCTTTGGTTGGAAGCTACACATTTTAAACAATATAATGTACTAATTCTTCAAATCAAATTCTCCTTTTTCCCCAAGGTTTGCAGTTGTAGCTGTTTTTGCTGTCTCTTTGACAAGTAACTTTCTGAAATAAATCTGTAAAGTATGTATTCTCTCTCATGTGTAGCCACTAAAGTCTCTGACTGGTAAGCTCAGTGGTCAGCTAATGAATGGATTGAAGGAAGATTCATTAATAACCTGCAATATGCAGATGACACAACCCTGCTTGCTGAAACTTGAAGCACTTACTGATGAAGATCAAAGACTACAGTCTTGAGCATGGATTACATCTCAACATAAAGAAAACAAAGATCCTCACAACTGGACTAATAAGTAACATGATAATAAATGGAGAAAAGATTGAAGTTGTCAGGGATTTCATTTTACTTAGAGCCACAATAAAAATGGAAGCAGTAATCAAGAAATCAGACATCATATTATACTGGACAAATCTGCTGCAAAAGGACCTCTTTAAAGTATTAAAGAGCAAAGATGTCACTTTGAAGACTAAGGTGTGCCTAAGGCACTTGATTGCTAACCAGAAGGCTGGCAGTTCAAATCCACCAGCCACTCCTCAGAAGTAAGGTTGGGCAATCTACTTCCATAGTGATAGTGCCTTGGAAACCCAAGGAGGGGTCGCTATGAGTCGGGTCCAATTTGACAGCACATAACAACAACAACAATAATCCAAGCCATGGTATTTTCAATCACCTCATATACACAAAGGATAAGGTGTGAGAGCTGGACATGGAAAATACATGGTATTTTCAATCACCTCATAGTCGCCTCATATACACATAGAATAAGGTGTGAGAGCTGGACAATGAATTGATGCTTTTGAGTTGTGGTGCTGGCGAAAAATGCTGATAGTACCATGGACAGCTAAAAGAACTAACAGATCTGTCCTGGAAGAAGTGCACCCAAAGTGCTCCTTGGAAGCAAGAATGGCCAGACTTCGTCTCACCTATTTTGGTCATGTTGTCAGAAGGGACCATTCCCTGCAGAAGGATGTCATGCTTGGTAGGGTGGAGAGTCGACGAAAGAGGGGGAGGCCTTCAACGAGATGGATTGACACAGTGGCTGCGATGATGGGCTCAAGTATAGCAGGGATCATGGAGCTGGCACGGGATCAGGCAGTGTTTCGTTCTGCTGGGCATGGGGTTGCTATGAGTCAGAAACGACTCGATGGCACCTAACAACAACAACAACATACACATGTGAAAGCTGTACAATGAGTAAGGAAGACCAAAGAAAAGTTGATGCCTTTGAATTGTGGTGTTGCCAACAGACTGACAGAAGAATGAACTGATATGTCCTGGAAGAAATGCAGCTGGAATGTTCCTTAGAAATGAGATTAGACTTTGTATCACCTACTTTGGACATGTTGTCAGAAGGTACCAGTCCCTAGAGAAGGATATACTGCTTGATAAAGTAGAGGGTCAGTGAAAAAGGGGAAGACACTCAGTGAGATGGATTGACACAGTAGCTGCAACAATGGGCTCAAGCATAGCAAAGACTGTGAGGATGATGTGGGACCGGGCAATGTTTTATTCTGTTGTGCATAAGGTCACTCAGAGTTGACTTATAGCACATAATAAAATAAATAAATAAATAAATAAATAAAAATTAATGGACAGAAATTTCCTTAAGTATCTGGAACCAGTAAATCTCCCTGCTTTTCAGAATGTCAGGGAATGCCTTCAACACTTAGCCAAGAAATTGACAACTCTGCCTTAACCTTCAATTCTTAACTGTGCTGAGTCTCAAGATCAGCCAGAAGAGAATTCTTAATCCCTTGTAAGGTACTTCCTCAGCACACAGCCATGGGTATTCACATAGCCCTATGTATGCCTGTGACCATCTAAATTCCCAGAAATATGCTGAATTTTTTCAAAGCATCAATGGGCATTATATTCCACAGTTTTTCCTTTTAAATTTTGTCAGCTGATTGTTGACCTTAATTGTTATCACTGTCTAAGGTGGCTATGATCTTAAACAACTGCCAGTGATTGTTTTAGACAAATGCTCCAGGGAAATGTCTGCTACCATTTGGTGAGTAATGAGTCAGGTCACATAAACGCAAGCCTTTTGAGTGAGACTTTCTGGGAAACTTCCAGACAGGTCAAATAATCACAATTCTTTGACAATGGGGCTTTGAAAGAGTTCCAACCCCATTCTGACCATTTCAGTGGCTGCCAGTGTGCTAGTTTTCACTTTAATTGGTGGTCATTCTACCATGGAGCCGAGGAGAGGGGAATGAAAATAGAGCAAATTAAAACACAAGCTCACTGTACTGAGACTTAGCTGGTTTTTTGTTTGTTTGTTTGTTTAATAAACACTTCCGGATTGTTGTAAGCTTTTGATTAGTTTCCTGCATTCTGAAAATTTGCTTTCAACAGTGCTTGTGGTGTTCTCACAGCTTTCAGGAGGAATGGCTTTGAAGGTCCTTACTCCTCTATTCCCTAATGATGTCAGCATGCTATAAATTCTGAATGATATACTGAATTTGGAATTTAATTCTTGAGTGGTGCAAAAACTGGAGGCTTTTAATGATCATAAAATGGGCAGTGAGGAATTCATATCTGGGATATGGAAAGACATCTCTGATCCCTGGCTCCATCCATAACAAGAAGTCTAGGCTTCCTCTCTATTCTCAGGCTCTCATACCTACACCTACTATAATCAGCTCCAAAGCTACTGAGGAATCTAGGAGCCCACAAGCAGATAAAGGTGGAGATTCTTCAGCAGGGAAGGAAACTGGTTACTCTCCACATCTGTATTTGTTCTTCCCAGACCAGAGAAGAGAGCTGATGAAATGGCTCTTAGCTGTTGATCACCCTTTGCCCACCTCTACCGATAGCCCCCAGGAGTCCCTTGACATTTGATGCCTTCCCTGCTCTATATGAGGTCAGACTTCATCTCTAGGAGCTGCTTGGCTCATTCTAATGGTCTGCTCCTCCCAGCAGGGTTCTGGTTCACTGTATCATGCCCTTGCTCATTAAAGAAAGGGAATGAGGCAAAATGGGACATGTCAAGGCAGAAATTAGAGTCAGGTAATCCCAGGTCAGGTTCCAGCCCTGACATTCTTACAGGCTTCACTCTGCTAAGCCTCAGTTTCTTCCCCTATAAAATGGAAGTAAAAATGTCTATGGCTCACAGGTGTGGGATGATATTAAACAGAACAGTATATTCAGCACAGAGGTTATGCACTCAATTTTTGGAGTCATCCTGCCTCAGTTCAAGTAATGGCTCCATGGCTACTTTCCATACACCATGGAGAACAAAATGACACTAGTCACATACACATAGGATGAGAGAGGAGAAAATGAGAACTCAGAGCACTGCCCAGTAAGCATGCAGCAAGACCACAGTCAGCAAGCTGACTCTTGGTGAGTACTCAGACAGTGATGAGGAGGGGCTGCAGCAAGGCTTCTCAACCATTTCAGATGAACAAGAATGGCCTTGCAGGTACTCAGTATGCAGTGCTCAACAAGGAACAATAGATTGTTTGAGTTTTTCTTACATTTTTGGGTTTGTAGGGGCCTCCTCTACCCTTGGTCCGCCATGAACAACAGACAGGAAGGACTGACACCAACTCCAAGAAGAGCCAGTAGAAAGTGCACTGGAGTCCTTCACAATCGGCATCTCCCAGCAGAGAGTGCAAATCTATGTAAAATATCCCAAAACTGGCAACACTTTTCTATGCTAGGTATATTACACTTCAATAAGCAGTTTTTAAAAAGAAATGTACAATTTCATAAAAACAAAATCCTTCTTAATAGAATCTTTAAAACAAACAAGAAAATCTCAGTGTCTTGAAGAAGATGCTTCACTCTGAGGGCTCAGTTTTCTCACCTGTAAAATGGGAATAATAATACCAATTTCCTTGGGATGTTATGAGATGAATATAGTGAAGAATAGGAAAATGCCTTTCTCAGAGCACAGTACCAACTAGAATAATGCTCAGATATGAATCTGACATGGACCAATCTCCAGCCCACAATGCCCCAACCCAGATGTGCTTCTAAGGAAAGAGTTCTAACTCTCTCTAGCCCACATGGGAAGACTAGGGATCTGAAACAGGGAAATGAGAAAGAATAGGAGTCACATGCATCCCACACCCCACCCCACCTCTTGCAGTACCTGCTTCCCTGTGGGCATGGGTCCAAAGCCAGGCAAACCCACCTCACATTGTCATGCCTCTGGATGTAAATCTTGTGGAAAATCCTCTCGGGGGGTTTCAGAAAGTCCTCCTTCATCTCCATGGCAACATTGCGGGGCAGGAGACTCATCAGGAGCCGCTCCTGGTCAAGGAGAGAAAGGCACATACATCAGAAAGTGGCTCCTTGGCCCTTCTAAGGGCCTTGGCTCCTTGGCTGGCTTGACCAATTTCAGGTGAGGCACTATGTGTCGCTCAGGGACTCTGACCAAGTGCCACCCTCACCTCCTCAGCACCCAGGTAAGCCCAAGGCACCCTCACACTTCTCCCCAAATAAGGTGCTCCCCAACTCCCTGCCTCACCCACCACAGCCCTAAAAGACACTTCCTCACAAAGAGACTTCAAGACTTGCTTACAAAGACCTTTATAGAGAGGGAGAACAATGTGGAACAAAACTCAAAATCATTTGGAGGGGGAAAAAAGGGGGGGGCAGGTTTGCTGGTCTGATAGAGCCTGGTGGAACCACTGAGACTATGGCCCCTAGCTGCCCTTCAGGTCTGGACTTGAACCCTTACCTGTGGTTTCCAGCCAAACAAAATACAGGCATATGACTTAACTATTTACCTCAAGTAGATACACTCCTTGGAGAGAACAATCACGGGAGAAAGAAGGGCTGCTTATGCACAGGGAGACAGCTCAAGAGGCAGAAGTGTATGGAGGGATGGACACTGGGAAGAGATAACTATGGGGAGGAAGTAGGAGGGAAGCTTTTGCATTGTGGTAAACTGTGGTCAATGACATGAGACAAAATATATGTGAACTGCTGTATGGAACGTGAATTTGCTCTGTAAATCTTCACCCAAAACACAATAAAAAATAAAAAATAAAAAAAAAAGACTTGCTTACAAAGAGTAGATTTCCTCCCATCAAAGATACAGGACCTCTTTTTTAGACAGTATGATGTGTACAAAGATAAGGAACTTTGAGTTAAATTTGGCATTTTCTCTTTATCTTCTTTTTCTTTTCTTTTTTTTTTTTTTCTCACCAAGAGAATAGAATAAACATTTGTGTTTTTAAAAGGAGTAATATAACCCTGGAAATTTTCTTCCATACTGTTTAGGCCTTAGTTTCCTGTTTAGGCCAGGGGGTATGGGGGACCTTAGCTCTCCTGCCTTCAGTCCTAGCTGGTCATGGGTGTTCTGAGAAATAGGGTTACAGCAAATGAGATCTGAAGGTGCCCACTTCTTCATTGTCTCTCTCAAACTTCCTCTCCACCCTTTGCTATATTAAAAGGAAACAAAAGAACAGAGTTTCCATTACATGAAAGTGTTATATAGAATATTATATATATTATATATACAATATAGAGCAACAAGGAGTGCACTTGCCCTTTCTATCCAGCAGCCTTCATGGGCTGCCATAAGTCCTGAGCTGACCGCAGGTTGAGAAACTTCCAAGGACTCTGTCCTGCCTGAGAACTGCATGCCAGCCACCTGGTCACTGAGACACACGCCCTCCCCTGCCTGGTCCCACCCCAGTGCCAGACCAGTGGGTACAGGTGACTAGGCTAGGCACTCCTCCTGGGCTAGTGAGGCAGTGCATCCTGGGACTGACCCTCTATGGAGCTTGAAGCCATGTCCCTGAACCAGGTAAGCCACTCCCTGCATGTGAGAAAGCATGCATGCAAACCATCTAAGGCCTGCCTAATACAAGAAAGGCTTTCCTGCCTAAGATGATCAGAGAAGCAATAGAAAGCTGTGAATATCCTAAATGCTGTGTGGGTCACCATGAAAGTGGTGAGAGGTGGGGTAAGTTATAAGGGATCTTCTTTTTCTTCATATTACTAATAGCACTGAACATGTATGCTTTATTTTATAATGGAAATACATATTTGACACATTTTGAAAGTCTCCCCAGATAATTCATTTTTATATAAATTTTTGAGGAAGAAGGCCAGGCCTAGCCCTGTGTGAAAATATCAGGGGCCAGGTGTGCACACCCAGGTCTGAGGCCTGACTGGCCCTTGCCCAGAGCCTGTGGTCCATAACTCAGATCTAAAATGAAGTCAGGCCTGTTCACCATGACACAGAGGAAGATGCTGAGAAAGAATGACCTGTCCATGGCCTTTCTCTAAGTGAGGTCCCATATGTAGGACATGCATATCACAGCAGAATGCAGAGCCTGATGTAGGTGGCCAACCCATTCTTTGCCTTCCTGCCCCAGGTTGTATAGTGCAGGGACAGCCTCAGTGACAGAAGAGCCAAACCCCACAGGGTGTGGGACTCTTGTAAATCTGTACCTGACTGGTGGATGTCAAATTCCTGCGGGGATAAGGCACAGTGAGAGGGACCATCAGCTAGGCACATACACAAACTTATATATTGTAGTACCAGGAAGCCATGTAACAACCTGACACACCTGCAGAGTACTGAAGACTGGCCTTGCCATGAAGTCAAAGATGGCTGGAAAGGTGGGAAACAGAAAGAGCTGGGCAAATAGGGAAGGTCACCCAATCAAAAGACCCCAAGAGAGCAAGTGCAGGCTTCACACTCATACCTTATAACCACAGATTTACAACAGCATCAGCCACCCTCAGATTTCTCTGACCCCATGGGTCACAGAGGACACATCTGCACCTCAGCTGAGCATCAAAGGTCTTTAGTATCTATAGCCCTGCATGACCTAAACTGAAATATGCTTGAAGGGACTGTGGAGTATAAAGTAGTACCCTGGTGCAGTGGCAAAGGCCCAGTGGCATCAGATGCCTAAGTTCCAATGCTGGATCTACCACTTTGGAACTAGTTAAGCTTTATCTCAATTCCACCCCTTCTGAAATGGTAACAATAATCCCAAAGTCCTCAGGAGGTTGTTCTGAGAGGTAAATAAGCAAAACATGAAGGACTTTTCCTAACACACAGTAGAGGTCAATCTCAATGAACAAGGGTGGTAATTGTTATGCTTGTTCCTCCCTACCCAATACCACCAGATTTCATTTCTTCAGTACTCTACTTTTTTCCCCTCTTAAACCTCTCATCTGTACCTACATATTATAAAATCCCGCAAACCCAAATAAAGCAAATAGAACTATGCCCTTCACCTAGCTCCCTATTTCACATCTTCCTTTTTCACTATTATTCTCAGAATGCCCCTCTCTCACAGTCTCTGGAGCAGTGCTCACAGGAGAACCCTACCCTCCGTCCAGGAACACAAGCTTGAGAGGAGGCTTTGGGTCTTTCTTTGTCTTCCCAATGCCTCAAATGCCCTGTACAACTTGGAATTATGACAGGAAAACTGAGTCAAATCAAAGCTGAACCAGCAAAGCAAAGAAAGAGTTGAAGATACAGTAGGACACTGACTGTCCATGGCTCATGGGAGCAAGTGGGGGAGTATCTGGGTGGCATGGAGGCCCAAGAAAGGGGAGGGACAGGTATTAGGAGGCCTGGTTTTGCAGCTACAGCAGAGGAACCCTGAGTGGTTCACATGGAATGCCTCCACCGAATACAGGGATGGGTGCTACGGAGAGACGGCTATAAAGAATTAACTGGCTGCCAGCTGGCCGTTCCCAGGGCCGTTCTCCACCTCTGTACCACAATATAACCCCTAATTTCTATCTGGGCACTTGACCACCTGTAGTGGAAATTATATTTCGCAGCATCCCTTGTTGCTAGAAATGGACAGTGAGGTATGTATAGAAGCTTCATGTCAAAGTTTCTGGAATCTTTGTTAAGGACAGCTTGTTCTTGCCTTCCTCATGCTATTGCTGGAGATACCAGCATAATTGCTAAATCTCACTCTACAATTTTTTGCCTATGAAGATGAGGGCCAAACTCTAGGGATGACAGGCAGTGGACTAGATGAGATAGGGCTGCCAGGGTTCCTGGATAAGATCTACCACACCAGCCTACCTTGAAATGTGTATATAAGAAAAAAAAAAAAAAAAAAACTTCTTCTTGTTTGTTTAAGCCATTGCCACTTTGAGTGTCTTTTAGTGGTAACTGAACATATTCTAATTAATATGAGAGGTATAAGAGGGTGGGGAATGCATGGGTGTGTGGTGTAGTATGTATCCATGTTTCTTGCACCAGCACCTGAGGCTCAAGCTAGATGGTAGGGACAAGCCCCTCCTTCTGGTTGGGCTCACATAAAATAAAATCACACACTAAAAAAAAATCTCAGCACCTTTTCTCTTCCAATTCTAGAAAATTTCATAATGTATCTAAAGAAAACACAGATTTCTTCTGTGCATTTCAGCTAAGATATGGATCCCTGAGGTAAGGTAGATCCCTATGAAAAAGCAGGTAATCCAGGCTCTGGAAGCCCACAGATGGCTGCACCTGGCTTCACATCTTACAGCACATGGCATGTGTAACATGGGGGAGTTCAGTGTTGGAAGCCTGATGTGAGTACACAAAAATACACACAGTTGCCAGAATGCCTTCTTAAAAGCAAGGACTGGGCCCATTACATACATCATGTGCATATGTGAAGGTCAAAAAGACTGCATTTCCAATCACAGGTTCAACAACTCAATATAGTACCTAAATGTAACAACCATCAAATACCAATGACTAAAATTCTGTGACCTTTCCCAGACACAAAAACAGGCACCAAGATTAAGCACTCATTCCTGGTTAAAAAAAAAAAAAACTCGCTGGCACCGAGTTGGCCCTGACTCATAGCAATCCCTCCTTGGGGTTCCCGAGGTGGTATCTCTACAGGAGTAGATTGCCCAACTTTCCTTCCGACGAATGGCTGGTTGGTTTGAACCACCAGCCTTCTGGTTAGCAGTCAAATGTCTTAGGCACTATGCCACCAGAGCTCCTCCCAAACAGTAATACATATTAATGTTTGGAAGACACAACCTCATCTATAAATTCTAACCAACACAGTATAGTTTAAAGCCAGAAATCAAAAGAACAAAAATTACTGCAAATATGGAATATACAAATTATCCATGAAGGCTGTAATGGTTATGGTAATGTGTCAACATGGTTTTCAGTGGTTTGGAACATATTTTTCATTCTCCATTTTGTGATCTGGTGTGAGCAGCCAATCAGTTGAAAGGGGAGTTTCCTTCGGGGTATGAATACATCCAAAATATAGGGATATTCTAGCAAAGCTCACCCTCTCTTGATCCTGCATCTGACTTATCATCCTCTGAGCTCTGGTTCTTGGGACATAGCCACCAGCCAGTCATCTGACCTGCACATTTTGGGATTTGCCAGACCCTGCAAACATGTGAGTCAGGGGGATCTGGCTTGATGCTTGACTCACAGATTTCAGACTTGCCAGCCTCTACAACTACATAAGCCATTTCCTTGATATAAATCTCATTTTCCTATTTTCCTCTCTTGCTCTCCCCTTCTCCCCATCTCTTCCCTCTTTCTCTCTCTCTCATATTTATATAAATACACTTCACTGTTTTTGCTCCTACAGGGAACTCAGCCTAAGACAAAGGGTATATAAAAACTTTAAAGCATTTATCTTGACTACAAAAATTGTGAAGGAACTTTGGTAATGCAGTGATTAAGGCATTTGGCTGCTAACCAAAAGGTTGGTTGTTCAAACTCACCAGCCATTCCATGGAAGAAAGATGGAACGATCTGCTTCCATAAAGATTTACAGCCTTGGAAACTCAAAAGGGATCCCTAAGTGTTGGAATTGACCTGATGCCAATGAGTTTGTCCTTTATTTATTTATTTATTTTTTAGTTATGAAAAATGTAACTTAAAATTAATGTATTATTCTTTAAAATTAGATATTAAAATAACAATTCTGAGAATTCTGCTTTTGGAAAGATAGAGAAGTATTCTTCCCTACTCCTGCCACTAAGTATAATTAAAAATCGTGGACATTATGTATAAAACAAGCACAAAAAGAATCTGAAAGTTGGAAAGAAAGCAGAAAGGCAAGGGATCTCAGGACACAAAAAACAACAAAGTGATGAGCTCCGTGGGTTTTCTTTTTGCCTCAGATATCCTAGATTGTGTCCTAGAGAAACTGGCAATATAGAAATGCCAACAGATGAAGAAAAAAAGATCCCAAAAAGCCTGATCTCTCCAGAAAAGGACCAGGAAAGGGGTAACGTAGCATGGTAGTTCAGTTTGTGTGTCATCTTGGCTGGGCCTGGTTGAGTGGCTGGTCAGCTGGATATAGTATTCCCCATGATAAGACTGGGAATCAACTCTATAGTGGAATGTACTGTGAGCAGCTGACTAGCTGCCTTTGAGTATGTGGTTTGCTTCCCGTATATAAGTAGCAGCTTTGGGAATGGTCTCTAGCTTATGGAACAGTTGGACCCTGCATATAGCCATGTCATTGTTCAGCAGCCTGCCATGCTCTGCTGACCTTAAGACTTACAATGGACTTAAATTAATGGCCTGCTATGTGGTTTGGTAACATTGGGACTGTGCCTTTTTTACTTGTCAGCCTTGGGTTTGTCAGCCTCAGCAGCCAGCAGCTGTCTGAGTGAAGAAAATCCTCTAGCTCCAGTGGGCCAGGAGCAGGCGGCAGAGCTGGACCCCAAGGTTGAGGGGCTTTCACCCAGCCCCTAGAGCCTGGCACTTTGAACTCAGTCTTAAAGCCTCCTAACTGTAAGAGAGTAAACTCCTGTTGTTACGGCCATCCCATTTGTGTATATTCTTGTCAGAGTGGCACTAGGTAGCCAGAACACCTAGTGAGACAAAGAACTTTCAAATAATAACTGCATTAATGCAGACAAAGTAAAGAAAAATCTGGGATCCTACCCCATCCATGTGAGAAAGCCAAGTGGGGAACCTAGACTTCCATCCTCCCCAGGCTGTAAAGGAGAACCCAACCCCCATACCGAAGTGACAGTCAGCCAAGCAGGGAGCCCATACTTTCATCTCTGCCTGCTGGTAACAGACCTCTTCCACCTCCCTGCCCAGCTCTGCAGTGTCAGTGGCTGAATACATAGGAAGTAATAAACAGATACTACTGCTTCTACCATCCAGGAAACAAAGGTCCAGCAGAGAGCCAAAAGCCTCACTCCTACACAGCAGTAACACCCTAGACATGCTGACAGAAGCTAAGTACAGAACCCAACTTCTAACCCACCTGGTAATGATTAGGCAGTGCCTCTCCTTCCCTGTCAGGATGATGTCACAGAAACCCAGCTAAAGAAAAGGTTCTAATTAAGATAATGAAAGTCCTATTTATTACCCCAAATGTCCAGGTTACAATAAAGAAACATTCATCATATCAAGAACCAGAAAAATCTCAACAAATGAAACAATAATAATAACAATAAAAGATGCTGATGACAAAGATGTCTGAATAACCTAACAAAGATTTAAAAATAGCCATAATAGAATGATCCAAGGAACAACTACAAACCTGCTTGAAATAAATGAAAATACAAAAGATCTCTGAAAAAAATAAAAACTCTTAGCAAATAGAAGATAGAAGAAAGAAACAAATGGAAATTTTAGAACTGAAATTAAAGAAAAAGTCAGTAGATGTACTCAATTGCAGAATGAAGACGACAAAAGAAAAAGAAAGCTTGGTAAACTGGAATATAGGACCAAAGAAAGTATTCTATCTGAAAAAAATGAGAATAAACAAGACTGGAAACAAAAAGTAAACATATAACCTCAGGGACAAATATGTGCAAAAATAATAAACAACCTACAATTTGTGTCAGTGGAATCACAGAGAGGAGAAAAAGAAGGCAGCTTAAAAAATATTCAAATAAATAATGTCTAAACTAAGCAAAAGACACAAACATTCACGAAACTGGGAGAATCCCCAAGAAGATAAGCCCAAAGAAATAAGCACCAAAAAATATCATAGTCAAACTAAAGACAAAAAACAAATCTTGAAAGCAGGGACAGACTAACCAAACCTTAACAATAGGGGAAAACAAATTTGATTGACAGGACATTTCTTTCCAGACACTATGAATTCCAGAAGGAAGTGGACAAAAATTCTTAAGTGCTGAAATAAAAGAACTGGCAACCCAGAACCTTCTGGAATAAAGGAGAAACAAAGACATTCTCAGATGAAGGGAAACTCTGCCCTAAAAGAATGGATAAAGAAAGCTATCTAAACAAACAGGAAGTAATTAAAAAAAAAAAAAAAATCTCAAAACATCAGGGAGGAAGAACAAAGGAAAAATATTCATAAATACAATAGACTTTCCTTTCTTTCTTGAGTTGTTTAAATTATGTTTGATGAGTGACCAAAAAATATAACATAGTGTGATGTGGTTCTAAGAAATATTTAAGATACTTTTATTACAAATGAGGTAGAATTAAGGTTTCTACACTTTACTCCTGGGAGATCTGGTGGTGTAGTACCTAAGGCACTTGACTGCTAACCAGAAAGCTGGCGGTTCAAACCCACCAGCCACTCCTCAGAAGGAAGGTTGAGCAATCTACTTCCATAGTGACACCACCTCAGAAACCCAAGGAGGGGCCGCTATGAGTCAGATCTGACTCAATGACAGTTGAGTTTGACACTGTACTCCAACTGGTAAAATGTTAACAATAGATATGGTAAGATATATTGTTGTTGTTGTTGTTATGTGCCATCAAGTCAGACCTGACTCATTGTGAGCCCTCCCTGGGTTTCCGAGGTGGTATCACTATGGAAGTACATTGCCCAACCTTACTTCCGAGAAGTGGCTGGTGGTTTTGAACTGCCAACCTTCTATCCACCTATGTATTTAGAGAGAAGGAAAAAACTAGAGCAACCCATTAAAAATTATACAATGGAATACAATCAAAAGCATTTTACATAAATCAAAATTGAATTATTAAAAAATGTTCAAGTAACACACAGGAAGGCAGGAAAAAGAGACTTGGTAGTTAAGGTTGTGTGTCAACTTGGCTGGGCCATGATTCTGGGTCTTCAGCGGGTAGATGTAGTTATGACCTATGATGAGATTGTAATCACCTCTACAGTGGAATCTTCTGTGAGCAGCTAAGTAGTTGCCTTTGGGGTGTGACCTGCTTCCAGTATATATAGAGAAGCTTTGAGGAAAGTCCCTAGCTTTTGGCACATTTTGGATCATGCATTGGCCAACTCTTTATCTCCAGTTCCTGGACAGTTACCAGTGGCCTGCCATGTTGCCTGCTGATCTTGAGATTGTGCCATTATACCTGCCAACTTTAGGTTCATCTGCCTCAGCAGCATATAGCTACCTGAGTCAAAAGAAGCCTCTAGCTTGCTCCAGTGGGCCTGGATCAAAGAGGCAGAACTGAATCCCACAGCCTTCACTCAACCCCTACAGCCAGTACTCTGAATTTGGACTTCTATCCTCCTAAACTGTAAGAGAATAAATTCCTATATGTTAAAGCTATCTACTGTGGTATTTCTGTTATAGCACTACTAGAGAACTAACAACAGAGAGACAATAACAGAGAGAAAACAGAAAAGAAAAAAGTTAAATGGCAAATTTAAGTTGTAAAATAACAATAATCACATAAAATATAAATATTCTACATATACCAAATGAAAGATAGAGTTTGTGGTAGCCATTATTATCATTATTATTACTTCATCTTCAATCACCTAGAAAATCAGCCTACAAGTATCTGTATTATTCTTTACCACAGACCACTTTATCCTCTCACTTTCTCAAGGACTTTAGTTCTGCCTTTTTCTCTTCTTCCCTGCATTATACTTGTCTGTCTTTATCGGATTATTTACATTATATCAAAATATTCTAGTATCACTAGAGGTTTGAGAGAGATGTTTTGGACTGAATATGAACATCAGGAAGCCACTGGTTGATAAATGGCAGTAAAGACCTACATGTTGATGAGATTCTACAAAGAGTGTCAGAAATGGAAAGAAGTGTCAATTCTGAGGCTTCAGATAACCTCTTTTCACATTTATAATTGTATTATAGGTATTTGTAGAAATATCACATTCTCTCCCCTTAAATATTAAGACCATGTGACAGAATAAAAGTAAAAACTGCAAAGGTTTAAATAAAAATTCTATAATCTTCCCTACAAAAAAAAAAAAAAAAAAAAAGGCTCTGGAAACTGGATGACCTCTATGTTCCACCCTATTTCTCTGTCCCCAATCATGACAAACTTTCTTCAAAGAGTTAAATGTATTCTAGTTCCTCAAAAAAAAAAAAGAGAAAGAACTACCATGTTGTTGTTGTTAGATGCCATCAAGTTGGTTACGAGTCATAGTGACCCTATGCATAACAAAAAAATAACACCAAAAAGACAGATTTTGACAGAGTGGATTAAAAAAACATGACCCAACTCTATGGTATCTAAAAGAAACTCACTTAATATATAATGAAACTAAAGATAAGTCATGAAAACATTAACCAAAATAAAGCAAGTAGAGCTATATTATCAGTAAAGTAGACTTTGAAAGAAAAAAATTACCAAAGATAGAGAAGGAGATTCCATAATGATAAAAGAGTTTATCGACCAAGACATAACAATCAACAGAGCTGCTAATTATGTTAGCAAAAACCTGATATAATGGTAAGGAGAAACAAATAGGAAATTATCGCTAGAGTTATGCTTTCTTATCTCAATAAGTGATAGAGTAATTAGACAAAAGAAAAAAAAAAAAAGAAAAGCAAGAGCCCAGAAGAACTATAACAAGCAACAGTATATAAAATCTGCATCTATACAACATTCCACACTACTCATCTGTTAGTTTGTTGTACTGTGGTGACTTGTGTGTTGATATGATGCTGGAAGCTATACTACTGGTATTTCAAATACAAGCAAGGTCACCCATGGTAGACAGGTTTCAACAGAGCATCCAAACTAAGAAAGATTAGTAAGAAGGACATGATGGTCCACTTCTAAAAAGACTGCACACTGAAAAACTTACGAGTAGTGCAATACTGTCTAATATAGTACTGGAAAACTTTTTGATTAGAAGGGAAACATTATCTGATATATTGCTGGAAGATGAGCTCCTCATATTGGAAGGCACTCAAAACACTACTGGGGAAGAGCTGCCTCCTCAAAGTAGAAATGATCTTAATAATGTGGGTAGAGAAAAGCTTTGAGAATCTTCACTTGTTGATGTGACACACATAACTCAAAAGGACAAGAAACAGATGCACAAAATACTACTGGGGAAGAGCTGCCTCCTCAAAGTAGAGATGACCTTAATAATGTGGGTAGAAAAAAGCTTTGAGAATCTTCACTTGCTGATGTGGCACACATAACTCAAAAGGACAAGAAACAGATGCAAACATTCATTAATAATTGGAATATGAAATGTACAAAGTATGAACCTAGGAAAATTGGAAGTTGTCAAAAATGAAATGGAATTCATAAAGATCAATATCCTAGGCATTAGTGAGCTGAAATGGACTGGTACTGGCAGTTGAATCAAACAATCATATAGTATACTATGCAAATTGAAGAGGAATAGTGTTGCATTCATCACCAAAAAGAACATTTCAAGTCTGGTAGCATAGTACCTAAGGCATCTGACTGCTAATAAGAAGGTGGGAGGTTAAAATCCACCAGCCAGTCCTCAGAAGGAAGGCTGGGTAATCTAATTCCATAATGATGACAACTCGGAAACCCAAGGAGGGGTCGCTATGAGTCAGGTCCGACTCGAAGGAACATAACAACAGCAACACAACAAAAACTTCTTGAGGGAGTTCCAGAAGGTGGCGGAACAGGCAGAAAGACTGCACAGACCCTCTTCAACAAAGAAAAGGGGAATCAATTAACACAAATACAGAAGATAATCCTGGACCCCTGAGCCTTGAAGGGAAGGATATAGAAGTGGACTAAACTCCAACTAACAGAAGAATTTGCATGAAAGCACCAAAAAAGAAGACATACAGAGCTGCAGTATGGCAGCAATTCTGATGGCACAGATGGCTGAGATATTGCTAAGCAGTGGTAGAACCTAAAAATTAACCTAAAAATCAGCCCTGCTAGCCAGGGACTGCATGGAGGACTGCTCTGGTGGGTGGTGAATAAAACAGGAAGCAGTAAAGAGGAAGATGGGCTAAGCTGTGGACTTTTGCCTGTCCAGAGGACGCAGCCATTTTGAATGTTTAAAAGCAGTTTCACCATTTAGGATATTTAAAACAACAGCATTCTCCCAGATTTCAGGGACTTAAGAACAGGCTCCACTTGCCAGGAACCTCAAGAACATTCCTGATGCAGACGAATGGAAAGGTGCGACATTCCACTTATTACTCTTATACCCCATACCCTTTTGGTTAATGGATGGGCAGCCATCCCTCACTCCCACCCACCTTCTAGGCTGCAAAGAATTGCATCCCAGTCTGTGTGCTCGGACAGAGCCTGGCTGCCTTGCCCTGCCCTGCCCAAAATAGTTTTTTTGTTCTCTATCTTTTAGTTTGTTTGATTTGTCTGTTTTAAAACTACTACTATTATTATTACTTTTGTCACTTTTACTATTATTCTTTATTCTTCCCCTCCCAAGTTCTAGGTTGCAGCTATTCTTCTTTTCCCAGTTCTTGCTGCATTTTTTTCTTTATTTATTTAACCCTGTTCCTTGTTTGTCTTTTTGAATTTTTCCCATTTTTTTTCTTCATTATTATACTTCTCTACCTTTTCTCTCCTACTGCCCTCTGCCAAGATATTGCAGGTTTTTTTGTTTTTTGTTTTTTCTTTGGTTACAGTTCCAATGTGAATACATGGTGTATTTTTTGTCCATTTGTTTTTACTATTTTGATGGTTATTCAATTGTTATTTTTGTCTAACTGAGTAGAAGACGGCAAGAGTCTCCATACGACACAACTACACTCACAACGCCTGCAGTTTCACTTACCCAGTGAGAGCTGCCACTTCCTTCTACAACAATGGCCCAAAGATAAACAACCACCAAGAAGAGCTTGACTTACCCTTGGCTGCTCTACACAAACAGTTAACAGAGATCTACATACAACAATGCCATGATGTCTTGGAGACAACAGACCATCACAGTCCACACAAAGAAGCAAGATAAAGTGGTAGAAACAAGGGAGCAGGATACAGAACCAGAATACATCCCTGAGGAAGAAGCAGCATTGGAGCTCCCTGATAAGGAATTGAAAAGAATTATATTTAGGCATCTTCAAAGGACTAAGAGACAGACCAAGGAAAATACAGAAAAAAAACTAGAAAAATTTCAGAAGAAAATATGAGAACAAAATGACAAATGAAAAATTAGAAATGATTCTAAATCTACAGATAGAAATACAGAAGATTAATACTAAATTGTCAGAAATAGATAATACATTGAAGGGCAAAGGAGTAGAATTGATGCAATGGAACACAGAATTAATGAGATTGAAGACAAATGCATGGATACATCTTTGGAAAGGGATCAATCAGAAAAAAATACCAAAACAAAAGGAAGATAGCCTAAGGTTCATGAGGGATAATATCAAAAGGAATAACCTACATATCACTGGAATTCCAGAGAAGAAAAAGAAAAAGAAAACCACTGAGAAAATTGTCCAATATTTGTTGGAGAACTTCCCTGATATGATGAAAGATGAGAATATATCCATTCAGGAAGTCCAATGAATCCCAAACAGGATAGACAACCCAAAAAAATCACCAACACATATCATCATCAAACTCATCAAACCAAACACAAAGAAAGAATCCTCAAAGCAGCACAGGAAAAACAAAACGTTACTTATAAAGGACAACCAATAAGAAAAGGCTCTGATTTCTCAGCAGAAACCATGCAAGCAAGAAGGAAATGGCATGGTATAAATAAAACCTTGAAAGAGAAAAATTTCCAACCAATAATTATATACCAGGCAAAAGGGTCTCTCAAATATGATGGTGAAATTAGGAGATTTCCAGATTAGCAGGAACTAAGGAATTTGATAAAACTAGACCAACCTTAAAAGAGATAATAAAGGGAGTCCTTTGAACAGAGAACCAAAAATAGCAAACAACAACCAACCATTAATACACAAGATGATGGAACACAGAAACCACAGCTATGGACATATCCAAAGTCAAATAAGCTTGTTGTTGTTGTTGTTGTTTGCCGTCGAGTCGGCCCTGACTCATAGCGACCCCTCCTTGGGTTTCCGAGGCAGTATCACTACGGAAGTAGGATTGCCCAACCTTCCTTCCGAGGAGTGGCTGGTGGGTGTAAACAGGGAAGTAGAGACATCAATTGACAAGTGAGGACAACAACAAAAGAAAAAGAGGGAAAATACTATGCAGTTACAGAACTTCTAAATGGTGAGGAAGACAAGAGAGTTGCGAGACAGAATGGACTATTCAAAACTTGGGAAGAAAATTATAAATCACAGGGTAACCTCAAAGAAAAATGATAAACCTTCACATCACAATTAAAAACAGGACAAGCACAAATATTCAGCAAATACTAAAACAACAGCAACAAAGGAAATGATAACATAATTCATAAACATAACGAGCTCAGCATAGAAAATAATATGGAAAAAGAAACTAGGGACGCCATGAAAAAAACACATAACAAAATGACAGTAACCAATTCAAACTTGTCAATAATTACACTGGATGTTAATGGATTAAATGAACCACTCAAGAGATGGAGAGTTGCAGATTAGATAAGAAAATAAAACTCATCATTATGCTCTCTACAACAGACACACCTGAGAGACAAAGACAAAAATAGACTAAAAATCAAAGGTTGGAAAAAGATATATCAAGCAAATGGCAGCTGTAAAAGAGCAGGAATGGCAATATTAATTTCTGATCAAATTAACTTTAAGACAAAAACCACCATACAAGACAAGGAAGGACATTATATCATGATTAAAGGATCAATTGAACAAGAAGATATAATCATAATAAATATCTATGGAACAAATGAAAGAGCCCTAAAATACATAAATCAGACTTTAAGACAACTGAAAAGGCAAATAGATGACTCCATACTCATAGTGGGAGACTTTAATACACCACTTTCAATGAAAGATAGAACAACTGGAAAGAAACTCAACAAAGATGCAGAAGAGCTAAACTAAACAATCCAACAACATGACCTTACAGACAGCTACAGAGCACTTCAACAAACAATAGCACAATATTTTCCATGATAGACCATATGTTAGGCCATAAAGCAAGACTTCACACATTTAAAAACATTGAAATACTGAAAAGCACCTTCTTAGATCATAATGCTACCAAATTAGAAATCAACAATAGGAAGATCAATGGAAAAAAAGTAAACATATGGAAACTGAACAACACCCTCCTTAAGAAAGACTGGGTAAGAGAAGAAATAAAAATTGAAATTCAAAATTTCCTTGAATCAAATGAAAATGATAACACAACATAACAAAATCTTTAGGAAACAGCAAAAGCTGTGATGACAGGCCAATTTATAGCAATAAATGAACACATCAAAAAAGAAGAAAGAGACAACATCAACACTTTAAACAAACAGCTCCAACAATTAGATAAAGAACAGCAAGAAAAGCCCACAGTCACCAGAAGAAAGGAAATAATAAAGATTCAAGCAGAAATCAATGAAACAGAAAAGAGAAGGGCAATAAAAAAAATCAACAGGACAAGAAGTTGGTTTTTTGAAAAGATTAATAAAATTGAAAACTACTGGCAAATTTAACAAAGGAAAACAGGGAGAGAATACAAATAACATGAATAAGAAACAAAATGGGTGATATCACAACAGAACCAAATGAAATACAAAGCAAAATATGAGGATACTAGGAAGAACTGTACTCCAACTAATTTGAAAATCTAGAAGAAATGGATAGATTAATACAAACACACCACTTACCTAAACTAACACAGACTGATGTGGAAAAGTTGAACAGATCTATAACAAAAGAAAAATTGAACAGGCCATTAAAAAATAACCAACATAAAAAAAATTCCTTGCCCACATGGTTCCACCAGAGAATTCTACCAAACATTCAAAGAACTGACACCAATCCTATTCAAACTATTCCAAAACATAGAAAAGGATGGAATCCTCCCTAACTCATTTATGAAGCAAGCATAACCTACATACCAAGACCAAGTAAAGACATCACTCAAAAGGAAAACAACAGACCAATGTTCCTCATGAATACAGATGCAAAAATCTTCGAGAAAATTCTAGCCAATAGACTCTAACAACATATCAAGAAAATCATTCATTATGACCAAGAGGGATTAATATCAGGTATGGAAGGATGGTTCAACCTTAGAAAAACAATCAACATCATGACCACATAAATAAAACAAAGGAGAAGAAACACATGGCCATACCTATTGATGTAGAAAAGGCATTTGATAAAATCCAGCACCCATTCCTGATCAAAACTCTCAGCAAAATAGGAATAGAAGGGACATTTCTCAACATAATAAAGGGCATCTATGCAAAATGAACAGGAGCTATGGTAGCATAGTGC
>NW_006921708.1:1918099-1919652 GCF_000298275.1 Orycteropus afer afer | reverse complement strand
GGAGAGTTGCAGATTGGATAAGAAAACAAAACCCATCAATATGCTGCCTACAAGAGACACACCTTACAGGTAATGACAAAAACAGACTGAAAATCAAGCTTGGAAAAAGATATATCAAGCAAATTGCAGCCATAAAAGAGCAGGAGTGGCAATATTAATTTCTGATCAAATTGACTTTAAGACAAAAACCACCATACGAGATAAGGAAGGACATAAGATAATGATTAAAGGATCAATTGAACATGAAGATATAACCATAATAAATATCTATAGACCCAATGAAAGAGCCCCAAAATACATAAATCAAATGTTAAAAGAATTGAAAAACCAAATAGATGACTCCACTGTCATAGTGGGAGACTTTAATACACCACTTTCTTTGAAAGATAGAACAAATGGAAAGAAACTCAAAAAAGATGCAGAATACAATACAATCCACCAACTTGGCCTTGTAGAAATCTACAGAGCACTTCACCCAACAGGAGCACAATATACATTCCTCTCCAGTGCACGTGGAACATTTTCCATGATAGACCATATGTTATACCATAAATGAAGCCTTAATAAATTTTAAAACATTGAAATACTGCAAAGCATCTTCTCAAGTCATAATGCTATCAAATTAGAAGTCAACAATAGGAAGATCAACAGGAAAAGAGTAAACACATGGATACTGAACAACACCCTCCTCAAGAAAGACTGGGTAAGGGAAGAAATAAAAATTGAAATTCAAAAATTCCTTGAATCAAACGAGAATGAAAACACACCATAGCAAAATTTTTGGGACACAGCAAAAGCAGTGATCAGCGGCCAATTTATAGCAATACATGCACACATCATAAAAGAGGAAAGAGCTAAAATCAGCACTTTAAACCAACATCTCCAACAATTAGAGAAAGAACAGCAAGAAAAGCCTACAATCACCAGAAGAAAGGAAATAATAAAGATTCGAGCAGAAATCAATGAAACAGAAAATGGAAGGGCTATAGAAAAAAATCAGCAAGACCAGACGCTAGTTTTTTGAAAAGATAAATAAAATTGACAAACCATTGGCAAATTTAACAAAGGAAAAGTGGGAGAGTATAAAAATAACACAAATATGAAACAAAGTGGGTGACATCACAAAAGAACCAACCAAAATAAAAAGGATAATATCAGGATACTATGAAGAACTGTACTCCAACAAATTTGAAAATCTGGAAGAAATGGACAAATTCCTAGAAAAACACCACTTACCTAAACTAACACAGATTGATATGGAAAAGTTGAACAACCCCATCACAAAAGAAGAAATTGAACACATCATCATAAAAATTGCCAACTAAAAAAAGTCCTGGGCCAGATGGTTTTACCGGAGAATACTACAAAACATTCAGAGAAGAAATGATACCAATTCTACTCAAACTATTCCAAAACATACAAATGGATGGAATCCTCCCTAACTCATTTTATGAAGTAAGCATAACCTTGCTACCAAAACCAGGCAAAGACATCACTCAAAAGGAAAACTACAGACCAATATCCCTCATGATTATAGATGCAAAAATCCTCAA
>NW_006921708.1:1917004-1917859 GCF_000298275.1 Orycteropus afer afer | reverse complement strand
TGATAAAATCCAACACCCATTCCTGATCAAAACTCTCAGCAAAATAGAAATAGAAGGGATATTCCTCAACATAATAAAGGGCATTTATGCAAAACTAACAGCCCACTTTATTGTCAATGGAGAGAGACTGAGACCATTCCTCTTGAGAACACGAACCAGACAAGGATCTCCACTATCACCACTTCTACTCAACACTGTACTTGAAGTCCTAGCAAGGGCCATAACACAAGAATGGATATCAAAGGCATCCAAATAAGTAAGGAAGAAGTCAAACTATCTCTATTTGCTGATGATATGATCCTATACCTAGAAAACCCAAGAGACTCAGTCAAAAATCTACTGGAACTAATAGGAGATTTAGCATCATGGGAGGATATAAGATCAACATCCAAAAATCAGTTGGATTCCTCAACACCAGCAAAGAGATTGCTGAAAAAGAAATAAGGACATCAATACCGTTTACAATAGCTACCAAAAAAATAAAACACATGGGAATAAATCTTATCAAGGACACAAAAGACCTCTGCAAAGAAAAGTATAAAAAATCACTTCAAGAAACCATAAGAGATCTGCATAAATGGAAGAACATCCCATGCTCATGGATAAGAAGATTGAACATTGTGAAAATGTAAGTTCTATCCAAAGCAATCTATACATTCAATGCAATTCCAATCCCAATCCCATCAATATTCTTTAGGGATATGGAAAAACCAATCACTAACTTTATATGGAAAGGAAAGAGACCTCAGATAAGCAAAGCATTACTGAAGAAAAAAACAAAGTAGGAGGTCTCACAATGCCAGATCTCAAAACCTCCTATACAGCCACAGTTGTCAAAACTGCCTGGTATTGGTT